>NW_028009983.1:0-11812 GCF_054177405.1 Leptonychotes weddellii | reverse complement strand
TTTTTTTTAAAGATTTTATTTATTTATTTATTTTGAGAGAGAGAATGAGAGACAGAGAGCATGAGAGGGAGGAGGGTCAGAGGGAGAAGCAGACTCCCTGCCGAGCAGGGAGCCCGATGCGGGACTCGATCCCGGGACTCCAGGATCATGACCTGAGCCGAAGGCAGTCGCTTAACCAACTGAGCCACCCAGGCGCCCCAAACCATCTAGTATTAATCCTTTCTGATTTTCAGGGATTGTTTTTTCTATCGGTAGGTATATAGTAGATGCTCAGTATCTATTTGTTGAACAATGATTATATATTATTATGCAAAAAATGAGATCACATTCCTTACTGTTACATAAAATACTTTAGTTATTAACACATCTTCAAATATCTGTATTTGATCAAGATTGTTTCGTTCACACCCTCATGATGATTGCCACTCTTAGGGAGAGATGATGTAGCTTGGTGTTGCAAGCAATGAGCTAGCGAAGTGAAGGCATAGCTCCCTACTAGTCTCCTAGGTTTATTCATATATCCGTTTACTTAACTTTACTTAAACCATTTCACCTGAAATTTCCCTATCCCTAAAATAGAGCAATGGTGCAAACGGTTATAATCAGGTTCCTGAGTAAAATGATTTATTTGTTACTTTGAAAGCAAATTTTTAGATAAAGATTAAATAAGGGTCTAATCTTACTTATTCATAGAAATATTACATGTAGGCTTTCCTCTATAGATTAGTATTTTAAATTGGCTACCCTCTGGTCTTCAGCATCCTCCCTGTCTGCAGTGGCCATAACTTGCTACATCACCAAAACCACAGGGAACAGAGGTGCCTGACAACCAGAAATGCTCAGTGCAGAAGGATTAGTAAAATTAGAGAAATAAACATCTATGTTCTCAAGTCTCTCTAGTTTAAGTTCTATTTGTTACAGCAGCTTGGCATGAATATAACTAATCAAATCCTTCCCACAGATTTGCAGGTGAGGAACAAAGAACATAAAAGTGCCCTGCTAGGGGCGCCTGGATGGCTCAGTCAGTTAAGCGTCTGCCTTGGGCTCAGGTTGTGATCTCCAGGTCCTGGGATCGATCAGCAGGGAGTTTGCTTCTTTCTTTCTCTCTCTCTCTCTCTCTGCCTCCCCCTGCTCATGTTCTCTCTCTCTCAAATAAGTAAAAATCTTTTTAAAAAGTGCCCTAATAATGATAATACTAACTACCAAGTATTTGCCAACAAATATATTCTATGTACGACTGAACAGATTTTACCTAAAGTTCACAGTTTCTCTCAAAATGAGATCTTATTATATTCATTTCACAGATGGGGAAACTGAACTTCATAATGTCTAAGTGACCTGCCCAAGGTCCATAAGGAGCAAGCCAGAGAGGAAACATTTAAAGCCAGATATTCCTGTCTCCAAAACTCATGATCCTTCCAATACAACAGGAAGAATTTTTCAAATACTTCTGTCTTTAATGCAGATATTTAGGAAAATGAAAAAATATGTATATAACCAGAAGGGGAGAAAAGATTAAAAATTTTAAAAAAGTCCTTTCTGATAGAACAGATTTCCTACTTTCTTCTATACCTTTACCATGAAAACGTATTTTTTTAAATATACTGTCTGCTTTCTGGGGCACAGTGTCAGGGACTCATAGAAGAAACGTATTTCTTCTTCCTTGGCATACAGGCAGATTACACTTCTCTTATACCTAAGTGGCTATGAGGTGGAGTGAGAGACAATGAGTGTGAATGTAAGTGACCTGTAATATGTCCAACCTCAGTTTACTAAAACTTCCCAAGCATAGTTTTCCAGGTTCTTTCCCCTTCTGCCTGTTGGATGCAAACAAGCTTAGCCACCTTGGAAGCCACACACTAAAGATGTTGAAACCACAAGATGAAAGCGCCTGGATTTCTGAATCTCCACTTGGAAGAGATGTGCCAATGGATGGAGTACACATATTTTGGGTATTACATAGGAAAATTTAAAATGTCTATTATTAGAGCTATTATACATCCTTAAGATAGATTATTTATTTATTTATTTATTTATTTATTTATTTATTTATTTGAGAGAGAGTGCGAGTAGGGGGAGGGGTAGAGGGTGAGGGAGAGAATCTCAAGCTGACTCTGCATGGAGCTCAGAGCTGGACACAGGGCTCCATCTCACAGCCCTTAGATCATGACCTGAGCTGAAATCAAAAGTTGGACGTTTAACTGACTGAGCCACCCAGGCACCCCTACAGCTATTATACATCTTTTGACTGATTTACACAACAACCAGAGTTACATTAAGCTAACAAATGCATATACCGTCTTATTATGTTTTAAGTCTGGATAAACATAGGGCTCCCAGCCAAGGAAAAGAAGAGCCAGTGTATGAACAGATAGACACAATTAAGTTTGCAAATTTATGTTTTTAACTAATCTTTGACTAAATGAGGACCAAAGTACTCTGAAAATCTGCATGTTAAGTGATTTTTAAAAGAAGCAAGGATGTGATGTATCTTTCTTTGGACCTCTTTGGGTATTTCTTTGGATAGCCGAGAGTAAAGAAAGACCCAGAAATGGTGTTAAACCATAAATTGGACAGACCCAAATCACCCTTTCTATATATTTTCTTATCAATTCTTACTAAATCAATATTCTTCTGGTATGATTGGGATACCCAGTTTCCGCAAATGCTCTACCTGAAACCAAAGTTGGAACCATGACTGAGGGTCTTTTCAGACTTTTCATTGAAGCCAGGTTATATGTTCTTACCACAGGGCAATGGAATTTCAGTTTCTGATACCCTATTTGATTTTGACAGAATAAATCAAAAGATCCTGCTCCTTCCTAGAAAGTCCTGCAAGTGACTGATGAAACTCCCCCAAATTTTAACATCAAGCACTTCAAAAATAAGTACTACTTTTATTTCAGGGACCCTTCAAATCCACAGCTTTTTATGTGTCTTCATTTTTCCTGGCTGTCCTTTCTCATCACACACTTAGAAAGCTTAAAACAAAATAAAATAATTTACTCGTGCCTTTAAAAAAAAAATCTTTTCAGCAGACACCAAGATAATCTTGTGTTTCTTTTTTCAATCTTACATAAATTTCATCTATAGACCTGAAGTTCCTTTTGGAAACATCCATTCATTTTCACTATCTTCAAGTGAAGAACATAAGAAACAATGCCTCACAATAGGTGTGTAATTGCAAAAAAAAAAAAAAAAAGTACATAAAACTTTGTATAAATGTTACTATAACCCAGAAGATCACGGTCCCAGGTCTATAAGCTAAGCATTAGGCATAAGCCTTACTTTAAGTAAAGTGGAATGAAACTAAGTTTGCATTACACGGTTCTGAATTTAAAATTTGGCTTGCCATTCAGGGACTATGTGACTTTAAGCAAGCTACTATTCTCCAAACCTCAGTGTCTTCATTTGCAAAATTATTATAGGAAAGTCTGTTCTTTACTTTGTGAGGATCAAATTAGAGAAGCAAAACTTCAGTGCCTGGAATAAAAACTAAATTTGAATGAGAATTCTGGAGTCTCCATCCTGGTATTTGATTAACTTACTTTTCATTACATTAGAACCCTTTTGTGGAAGGCAGAGCTTTTTCTATGTCCAAATCTCAGACTTAACCCTTTTTGGGAAACTCAACTAACTGCCCCCATCAACTCCAAGCTATGCTAATGGAAGGAGAGAATATTAGTAGTCTTAGTAAGGTAGGAAAAAAAAAAAGATGATAAGAATATTTTCATAATAACTTAAAAAATTATGCTAAAATAGACCCTCAGCACGAGCAAAAAAATGTTTGTTTTATGGGTATTTCATCCTAAGGAACTTGAAAAACCTAAGTATCCCTTCCAAAGCCCAGAGGATGCAAGATCTAAAAAGCTGCCCTTCCTTGCTGCAGATACAGCTAAAGGAAAACCAAATGGAAGCCAATGATGGAGTCAGCTCCGGGGGAAATGCAGAGAACAACTCGGCAGTGTGTTAGTAGACCAAGAGAATGGTAAAGTAGGAAATGAAGATGCGGGGATGAGGGAGGAAGGAATCCCCAATTCCATCCAAAGGGACTAATGGATCATTTTAGGGACTGACAGATGATTAGACAGGAGAGGAAAATTAATTTGTGAACATGTGTAGTCATCTAATAAATATATGATTTCATTACTGGCAAGGGGCTAGATCTTCCCAACCTAATATTATGGCTGTATTTTGGCTCTAACACAGCTACGTTCTTAAAAGTTGTTGCAAAGAAATCATTCTTACTTGTATGTAACATGGAACAGAAGATCTGCTTCCTCCTGGAAAGAGGCGGGAAAATGATCCCCAATTTTTTGATGCCAGTTCAACCCCTTTCCAATGTTTAGTGGGAACTTTCTTTGGGACCCTTAGGACTCAAAAGGTACCTTGTAGTTAAAACAGTATATGCTGCCATCGTGGTACATTTTAAAGAAATAGGGAGCAAGCTATATAGTGTTTTGGGAATATTCCTTTTTCTCCGTCAGATATTTTAATTCTTGTTAAAATTACTTGAAAAGACACATTCTCGGTTTATTGTTTTTCTTTTAACTTTGGGTGGGAAAATAAAGTGTTTTTGTTGTTCATTTTTATTTTTTATTTATTTACTTATTATTAATTTATTTTATATTTATTTTTTAATGTTTCTTCTCATAACTATTATTTTATTTTAAGTTTCTATTTTACTTCCAGTTAATCATACGATGTTATATTAGTTTCAGGTGCACAATATAGTGATTCACCACTTCCACACATCGCTCTGTGCTCATCACAAGGGCCCTCCTTAATCTCCATTGTCTATTTCACCCATCCCCCCCAACCGCCTCCCTTCTGGTAACCATCAGAGTTGTCCTTTGTTTTTCATTAAATGCCAGCTTGATGACCGGCACACTTAGTTTCAACTCCCCTCTCTCATTTGCTCTATAATTCAGATCCGTGTCACATTTTCCCAAGACCTTTCGAGAAAACAGGGCGGCTTTTTGTAGTGACTACAGGAAAGCACAGTATTTAATGAAATGTGTGGATTCTGTGTTCAGAAGACCTGGTTCCAATCTTAGCCCCACTGCTTGCTGGTACAGGGAATTTACGCAGCCTTTTTAAAGCTCAAGTTTCTCGGGGTGCCTGGGTGGCTCAGTTGGTTAAACCTCTGCCTTCGGCTCAGGTCATGATCCTGGGGTCTTGGGATTGAGCCCCAAGTCCTTGTTGGGCTCCCTGCTCAGTGGGGAGTCTGCTTCCCCCTCTCCCTCTGCCTTCCCCCTCACTCCCACCTCCGGCTTGTGCTTTCTCTCAAATAAATAAAAAATAAATAAATAAAGCTCAATTTTCTCATTGGCAAAGTAGAAGTAACAATCCATAATTACCTGTTCATTCATGCTTCTTTCAAATGTTGCTATAACCCACATCATGTACTAAACTCTGGGCTAGATACTAGGGCTGTGGTGGTGGGAAAAAAGAGAGAGAGACTCAGTCCCTGTCCTTGGTGGGCTTGGCATTATCATAAGGATTAAAGGAGTCAGTGAATTTAAAAACACTAAATGCTCAATACATGATAGTTACATCTATTAGTGCTCAGGACACCGTTATTATTATGACACATAGACCAATCATGGTGCAGGTTATGAGGCTTTTAGGAGATTTCTAGATTTCCATTAAATAAAGAAAAAACAGCAAAAAGAGCAATTTGCTTTCACATGAAGTGTGCTTCTCTCACACTAGACTACAGTTAGAATAACCAAAATGTATTTGCATGCACATACGTATGAATCATATTAAATTGCCAGCACGTGAAAATTTTTGGACCTATAAAATCAGCAATTTCACATGCCCATTCTAATGTCAGCAGGAGGGAGGGGGTGCATGAGAAGATGTATGTGGGAAGGAGAACACAGTGATGAATAGTACACGCTGCAAAAGTTTCCCTCTCTTCAACATCGTATTTAACTAAATATAGATCTCTGATAATTAGATTTTAAAATATTCTTAAAAATGGAACATTCTGACTTCCTTCTGGCTATAGCTCTGATATAAATTGTCAAGCCTAATGGAAAATACTTTTAAAATGAAATCATCTGTATTCCATATTTGAAACAAGTGCAGGCAGCATTTGCACAGAAGTCTGTAACTGTCTGTTGTACACAATATAATATTCTGAGTAAATATTCCAAATTGAAACATACGCAGCAACTTCCGGCATCACGCTCTTCTTCGCATTTCTGTTTGTCTTTCACCAATTCGTTCCAGCACATACTGAGTTTATTCAACAGTTACTGAATGCCCATGATGGCCAGAAATGATTTAGGTGCTGTTATTCAAAAACACATGTAAGGTAGTAAATCAAAACCTAGTACAAAGGAAAATAGCCCCTAAAATTCATTATGAGACACTCCAAAGTATCACTAACCTCTGATGTTGGAGTTTGTGCAACTGCCTCACACGGGGTCCCGCACTCCAAGGGTTACAGATCCTGTGATTCAGCCCCTGAGTCTGTATTCCGTGAAGACGGATATAATCACTGCCATCAACTGACAAGTTATGCATAAAGCGATGGTGACAAACAAGGCCACAAGCCATCACAGGTCCCTGAAGTTACTGATGTAGTACCAAACCTCTGGTGAGTGGAAGAACAGGTGGCCCTCGCCCTGTAGACTGCAGCTCTAAATCTTCCCAATGGACTGGGAAATAAGCACTTCGCCATTTAATATGAGCAGAGGAAGTCACTTCATCACTGGCCTGTCGCATGAATTGCTGACATAAGAAACTTCTCCCTACTTAGAAAACCACAAGTACCAAGCGATTACTTATCAGTTGGAAAATGCCTGGGTACCCCCCGCTCCCACCACACACACACACACACACACACAAACAGTCTTGTACCTGGAAATAAAGGCCAGTTCTCTTTGAGGAACAATTTGGTGCACTAAGCATTTGAACTCCAGTCATCTTCTGCTAAATCCTACAGCAGCAAACCTTTCACAGATCTGTCAATGGCATATAAACTTATTTATGACTATAGCTGTGCATCTATTATCCATCTATATGATGCAAAATGCCAACTGTCTCATACCTGAACAGCAGTTCGCTGGATATCATTTTTGAAAAATGTTAGGTCAAACCTGCATTTATTATACAAGCTCTTGTGGCTTAGGATTAGAAAGTGAGAAAGAGAAAACCCAGAATCAACCTGTCAGTTACTGAGTCAAGCTATAAATTGCTCCTAGAATTAATTTCTACCATCTACCTATATTTAAAAAAATAACTTAGTGACTATGCATGTTCAAACTTTATTGGAAGGAAGAATGGGCCAAAAAGGTAGAATACATCTGCAGAGCCCAAAGAACATATGATTATCTAATTGATGAAGAAAGATAAAGGAGGAATCGGACATCTAGCAATCCTTGTCACAGACACGTAGTTTGTGACTTTGGAAAGACACCAAGTATGAAAAACACGACCACATTTTATGCCAATACCGAATAGAAGAAGGAAAGAAAATTAACTCTAAATACCTGCTGTGAATCTACTGCTTTGCTTACAATACTTCCTTTAAACCTCCGAGACATCTTTGCATGATAGTGTTATCCCCTTCATTGCACACGTGAGAATCTGAGATTCGTGGAAGTTAAACAAACTTACTCAAAATCACACAAGGAATATGTGCTAAAACAGGATTTAGCCTGATCCAAGTCCCTTAGTCTTTCCATTTCATGAATCTGGAGCAAATAGTAACCTGGAAAATAACTCCTTTCTCATCTGAACTTGCATTGTGTGGACTAGGTGCAAAGCTAAAGTGATGGTCTTGGTGATTTATCAAGGGATCATCCAAAGATTTGAACAGATTGCCGCGTCAACACTCTAGAATGTTTACTATAGCAGGCTTAATATAATCCTCCCTCCTCCGCCCCTCTCCAAACTCCAACAAAAGGTGGTTCAGCTCTCTGACACAAAGGAACTGGAACTAAGCTCAACCTCCCTCAGCAGCAAATCACTCACATTCTGACCAGAGAAGGAGAGAGCTGGTGCTTCTACCCCCACCACTCACTTGGATAAGCACAGCTGGGCTGAGGAGACCTCTTTTCCTAAGTTCTGTTGCCAAGCTGAATTTTATGATCTTCATTGGCAGATGATCAAATACAAACTCTTAACTTACAGCCAAGTTATCTTACAGCAGCTGTTGGAAGAACTAATTTAGAATGCAAATCTAGTCCTTAATCTATGGGAAAGCTGTTGCAGTGATGGATAGTTTTTGAAGCAATAGTTCATGAAAGACACCCCTGTGCCTTCTAGTATTATAGAAAGAGAAAGATTTAGCTGCCGTTTGTGTTTATTTGTTTTCTTTTGAGCAACTGCCTCTATAGGGGGAATTAGAGCCCCATGGTGGAGGGTCCAGGTGTTTCAATCTGCCTCAACTCTCTTTTCTACATAAATAAAATTGAGATCAGAAGACACATGTGTAGACTAACTTTCAGATAATGTCTTCTTAGTATCTAGGACTCCTTGATTTTAGGCTAAGTCATCTAAAGAACAAGGCAGTGGGGATGTTAACAATTCACCTAGAGTTTTTTGCCATGTCAAGAAAGGAGGAAGGTCAGCACCCATCACTGCCTCTGCCTCTGAAGAATCCTGTTACTGTAGGTATGAATTATCAAATAAAGTTGATAGTCTTTTGTTGTTGTTGTTGTTCACTTAACTGCCAGTGAACAGTGCCCCTCTAGAACACCTAATACCTAAGAGTTCACCGAATCATTCCACAGCTTCGATCCTCATCTTTTCAGTTGAACAAAATCTTAGAAAATATTCACTCCTGGTTATTAGGAAGTTTCTTAGTATTCTACTGAGTTATCAAAGGAACACGGGCTTGTGCCGTATCTATGAAGATCTCATCTATGGCAACCGTCAGAGTTAATGCAACTGAAAAATGTATGTCTCGATCTGTTCCTGTTTTGTTAGGCATGGAGAATGATTATTGTGTAACTGCAAATCAATTCAAAGAATTATTAGAATAAGAATAAAGGGAAATTGCTCTAATAGGTAAGGAATTAGAAAAGGGAAGATACATCCACTTTGGGTTTTTATTGTTATTCTTTCAGCTTGGCTTTGTATACAGCGGAGAAAAGTTGGTAGTCTAAGTGAGTCTAAGTGATTTGACTTTGAATATTAGACTAGAAACTCTCTTAACCCATGATATACCTCTAACTAGTCACCTCGACGTATGCTTACTGTTCCACATGAGCCAACATGCACAGAGGAAACAAAATGAAATGGTGCTACTCATCATGCCTATTTGTGATCTTGCTTTTTCCTGACCACACACCATTGCTTGTCACCCCTTAGTTTTCTCAGACACATAGCTGTCTATATGACTGATAAACATGAGTCTGTGGTAGAGAAGGTGGGGCTTCAGTTGGGATTAGGAAAATACCATGAATTCACCATAATCACACAGGGAGCTGGCGCTGGATCTATTCAAGTTCAATACCTCCTTATGTTCTCTAAGATTAGGTGCAGCCAGAGCCCTTGATCATCCTAAATCTTCCTGGGGATAAAACACTGACAACTCATCTGGAAATGCAGTGCCTTTCTTTTCCATTTACTATTGCCCTAATGGACATTTGGATATTTACATCATTGGGTATTCATCTTATTTGTTGATGCAGGACATGATGGAAGAGCCTAACAATGTGTTTGGTATTAAGATACCAAGAAAAACCATCTAATGTACACTGACAGACCAAATACTTTGAAGTCAGGGTATGAAGCAAGCTCACAGGAGGAAAACCATATTCATTCACTAAGGGTGAACTAGGGCAAAGGGAGTTTCTTCCATCTCTCCTAAGAATGTCTCCATTCCTTATCATGGGGTGTGGGCTTTTCTGGTTTGAGTATGAAAGAAGAGGAAGACAAATTGGGGGAAGTCTTATATGTTATAAACCTTGGGTGAAGTGAAGCTTCAAGATATATACATATATATACACACACACACACATACATATCCCAGGTAAGCACCATGATATTCATTTAGCCATTAACTTACACACTCAATAAATATTTATTTTTTTTATTAATTTTTTTTTTTAAAGATTTTTTTATTTATTTGACAGAGAGAGACACAGCGAGAGAGGGAACACAAGCAGGGGGAGGGGGAGAGGGAGAAGCAGGCCTCCTGCAGAGCAGGGAGCCCGATGTGGGGCTCGATCCCAGGACCCTGAGATCATGACCTGAGCTGAAGGCAGACGCTTAACGACTGAGCCACCCAGGCGCCCCTCAATAAATATTTATTAAGCACTATATATCAAGCACTGCTCTAATTACTTGATAAAACAGTGGACCAACACGCAAACGATCTTTGCCCCAATAGAGCTTACATTCAAATTGGCAGTGGACAATAAACATAATAAATAAGTAAACAATGAAGTATATTAGGATGTAATTAGTTCTTAGGGGAAAAACCATCAGGTAAGGAGAGTAGGAATGACAGGGGTTGAAATCCTAAACACAGTGGTTGCATCATGAGGTGGTAAAATTTGAATAAAGTTTGAAAAAAAAAATGTAGAAATCTTGAGGAAAGAGAATTCCAGGCAGACAGAGAGTCCATGCAAAGACTTAGAGGTAGGAATGAGCCTGGTGTATTCAAGATATAGTAAGGGCAGGGTTGGAACTAGGTTGAGGTAAGTGAAGTACTTGCCTCAGGAGAAAAATTTAAGGGGATACTAAAAAAACTCCATGGTTGAAATGATTAATATTTTCATGCAATATTTAAAAAAAAATTAAAATCAGTGCAAAAAAATCCATGGTAGACGAAATATCAAACTTTTAAATCTGACCCTGTGCTTATATATCCCGGCCTCATTTGCCTTTTTCCAGTAAAACTTTATCTACAAAAGCAGGTGACCAGCCAATGGGCCACAGTTCGCCATTTTTAACTTTTTACTATTGCATTTAATATTTGTTCTGATTGGTCAGTTTTTTAGCAGCCCTTACATTTTGCACCTGAGTGCCTCACTTGCCTTACCCTAGTCCTGGCTCTGCAAAAGAGGCCACTGTGGCCGCAGAGGGGCAAGTGAGGGGGTGATGGGAGGAGATGAGGTCACAAAGGCCCCTGAAGGCCACATTTCATAGGGCTGTATAGCCATTCTAAGGATTCTGCCTTCTAATCTAAGTGAAACGTACCACATTGGAGGGTTTTAAACAGAAAAGCCATCTGGTCTGAACTTACATTTTTAAAATGTTGAGTAAAAGGAGTAGAAGCAGCAAGAATAATTAAGAGGATGTTTATAATAATTTAAATAAGAGATGATGGATGGTGGCTTGGACCAGTGAGGTAGTGTGAACGTGGTAGAGAATGATCAGATTCTAGATATATTTTGGAGGTAGAACTAACATAATTTGTGTAGTATTAAACATAGGGTGTGAGATAGTAAGAAAAGATAATTCCAATATTTTTACCAGATGAATCAGAAACATGGAGCTGCCATTATCAGAGAAATGCTGCTTATGAGGCAGGTTTAGGGAATGAGCCATGGCCTATAGTTTGAAGATTTTAGATTTGAGGTATCTATTTGCTAACCAAGTGATGATACTAAGTAAGCCATTGATACTCAAATACGAAGTTGAGGAAGAGATTTCAGCTGAAGAAATAAATATGGATGCCATCTTGAAATCTATAGAGTTAACTTATTCCCCTCCTCAACCTCCAGATACTGAAGTCATTCTTCCATAAACTAGGATTCATCTCTTCATGAGATAGAACTATGTTAGCATCTACTCTTTCAAGACTCTTCAGTAGCCTAAGAGTTTGTTTAAAAACAACAAAAAA
>NW_028009982.1:0-868 GCF_054177405.1 Leptonychotes weddellii | reverse complement strand
CTCATATCAGTGAGATCATATATGTCTTTCTCTGTTTGACTTATTTCACTCAACATAATACCCTCCAGTTCCATCCACGTCGTTGCAAATGGCAAGATCTCATTCCTTTTGATGGCTGCATAATATTCCATTGTATATATATACCACATCTTCTTTATCCATTCATCTGTCGATGGACATCTTGGCTCTTTCCACTGTCTGTATTTTAACAAGACCTTCGAAAGACTTGCATGTGCTATAAAGTTTGAGAGGCCACCAGGGTGGTGGAAGAAGCATAGAAATTGGATTAGGGAGATGGGTTAGGACCCCCGGTCCTTCTCTGATCCTTTTTTCATCAGAGCTGCCTCAGAAAATTGTTGTGAAGTCGTTTTTTCAAAGCTAAATCATTCGTGTACCACCTAAATATTTTTGTCTTTTAGCAATACCACTTGTACTTCTGATTACTAAATGTGCTTTTTCTACAACCGTGTTCCATTTTTAAATTAAATAATTTCACGGAAACTAAATCCTTATGGTAAAAACGGAAAACCAGTATTGCCTGCCCCTAATAATCAAAAAATAAATGTGCTGAAAACAAGTTAGTAAATTGTATTAGATACTGTTGTCTACCAAGGCCTGAACCCCAAACTGTCTTTCTTTATGGTTTAAAAAAAAAAAAAAAAGGGGGCGCCTGGGTGGCTCAGTCGTTAAGCGTCTGCCTTCGGCTCAGGTCATGATCCCAGGGTACAGGGATCGAGCCCCGCGTCGGGCTCCCTGCTCCACGGGAAGCCTGTTTCTCCCTCTCCCTCTCCCCCTGCTTGTGATCCTGCTCTCACTGTGTCTCTCTCTGTCAAATAAATAAATAAAATCTTTAAAAAAAAAAAAAAAA
>NW_028009981.1:0-868 GCF_054177405.1 Leptonychotes weddellii | reverse complement strand
ATGCGGGGCTCGATCCCAGGACCCTGGGATCATGACCTGAGCCGAAGGCAGATGTCTAACAACTGAGCCACCCAGGCACCCCATAATGGAGTTTTTAATGATTTTTAGATATGTAACCACTTTTGCCTGATACTAGTAATTAATGCTTTGTCACTTTTTGCTTTGAAGAGTACATCTGAGACTTTAACAATTTCATTAATTCTTTCAAAGAACTAACTTTTGGACTTATTAGTTTTCTCCATTGTGCGTCTTTTTAGTGCAATCGTTTGTGCATTTATTTTTATTATTTCTTCCTCCCATGTGCTTTGTACTTAATTGGATCTATTTTTTTTATCTTCTTGGACTAAAAACTTAGAAACTGATGATCACTAGGAAATATTTTTTTAATTTACACTGTGATTTCTTTGGTCCAGATTATTTAGAAGGATATTTTTAAATTTTTTAAATATTTAGAGCTTTTAAAGCTATACTGTTATCGATCTCTAATTGAATTTTATTGTGGTAGAGACTTTGTTTCACCCAGCACCTGCTCTATCTTTTAAATGTACTATCAAGAGAAAGAACAAAATGTGGGGTCATGGGAAACCTTAACCTCTAAGGTAGTGACCTTATATTTTGGGGAAGATTTCTTAAAGAAATCTCCTTGAGAATATTATAGAGATTAGAGCTCTTCTCTCCAGGAAAACATGTTAATAGGCACATTTACATATTTTGCATACGATTTAGGGACTCACAAATCCTACGAATAAGAACAAAGAACAAAATGGAATTCTCAGCATCTTCACATCAGAACACTATGCTCAAAGGTGATTTATTTTAAGAATCTTTCAAAATTGAGGTATAGAGGGGTGGAGCAAGATGACAAAGG
>NW_028009980.1:0-868 GCF_054177405.1 Leptonychotes weddellii | reverse complement strand
TTGCACTTCCCTGGTGATTACTGATGTTGAGCATCTTTTTTGTGTGTTCCATTGGCCATCTATATGTATGTCATCTTTGGAGAAATGTTTCTTCATGTCTTCTACTCATTTTTAATTGATTATTTGTTTTTTTGGTGTTATAAGTTCTTTATAGTTTGGGGACCTATATACATATATGTATATATACACATACATATACATGCATATATGCACTTATAGGTATGCATATACATATACACATGCATATTCACACAGACACACATACGCACACATACACATTTATCCTTTTACTGGATAGGTCATTTGCAAATATCTTCTCCCATTCAGTAAGTTGTCTTTTAGTTGTTTCCTTTGCTGTGCAGAAGGTTTTTCTTTTGATGTAGTCCCAATAGTTTATTATTGCTTTGATTTCTCTTTTCTCAGGAGACCTATTTAGAAAGATGTTACTACAGCCCATGTCAGAGAAACTACTGCCTGTGCTTTTTTTCTGGAAAGGTCTCTTTAAGGTTTCAGGTCTCACATTTAGGCCTTTATTCATTTTGAGTTTATTGTTGTGTATGGTGTTAGAAAGTGGTCCAGTTACATTCTTTTGCATGTAGCTGTCCAGTTTTTTCAATACCATTTGTTGAAGAGACTTTCTTCCATTGCATATTTTTGTCTCTGTTGAAGATTAATTGACCATTTAATTGTGGGTATATTTCTATTGATCTGTGTGTCTATTTTTGTGCCAGTACCATACTGTTTTGATTATTACAGCTTTGTAGTAGATCTTGAAATCTAGGATTGTGATACCTCCAAATTTGTTCTTTCTCGAGATTGCTTTGGCTGTTGGGGGTCTTTTGTGGTTCCATACAAGTGTTAGGATTAT
>NW_028009979.1:0-868 GCF_054177405.1 Leptonychotes weddellii | reverse complement strand
TTTCTCTGTCTGACAGAGAAGCAAACCTCAGAGAGGGGACGTGACACATCCTAAAAGCCGCTAGATTTTGTTATTGTTAAGTGAAGCCACTGGCCCAAGATCTGGTGATTCATTATCATTCCCCATGGGATAGAAAAACTGCCCAGAACTCCATCGAGTTTGGCAGCTTCCTCCAACCCACCCCCCTTGTCCTGGACCTTAGAGGCTCCTCCCTCTCCTTAGCTGCCTTTCATGTGGGAAATAAAGGCAGAAGAAAAAAAATAAATTTCCTTACTGCCTACAGCTCATTGACAAGTCCTTGAAACGGGCAGAGTGACATTCCTCTAGGACCCAGCTGCCTCTATATTAATACTTTGCTGAGGATAAAAGGCAACCTTAGCCCAACACCCAGGATCCTGTAAGTCTACTTTAACATATAAAAATTCCTTTAGAAATTTCCTTTATCTCTAAACCTCCTGAGAGACATGTTGGCAATCACCCCCCAAGCATATGATCCACCGATATATGTCTGAAGGGTCTCATGACTCAGGTTTTTTTTTTTTTTATTTAAAGAAAAAAATCTTTATTTCATACATAGGAAAAATAAGAAAGTAATTAAGCTTGACTAATTTTTATTTTATTTTTAAATTTTTATTTATTTATTTATTTATTTATACTGTTAGTCACCATACATTACGTCATTAGTTTTTGATGTAGTGTTCCATGATTCATTGTTTGCGTATAACACCCAGTGCTCCATGCAATATGTGCCCTCCTTAATACCCATCACTGGGCTAACCCATCCCCCCACCCCCTCCCCTCTTAAGCCCTCAGTTTGTTTTTCAGAGTCCATAGTCTCTCATGGTTTGTCTCCCCCTCTGATTTCCCC
>NW_028009978.1:0-868 GCF_054177405.1 Leptonychotes weddellii | reverse complement strand
GGGGCTCTCCGGTTCCTCGCAAAATAACAAGGGCATCATGGCCTACCTCTTGTGTGCCCACCGATGCGTGTGGGGCTGTGACAGACAAAGGGAAGCACAGTCCTGCTTTCTGCCCTGAGAGGGTGTGCTGGCTGATGCGGGGCAGGCCTGGTGTAGTTTTGATGGCCAGGGTGTGTGGGAGCCAGTACGTTGCTGTGTCCTGGTGCCTGGAAGGAGGGTAGGCTCTTGAGTTGGGCAGAAGTAAGGACAGTACGTTCCTTCCTGTGAGGAATGAAAAGTACTGGTACCTAGTGGGTGCCCCCAAAACTTTTGTTTTTAAAAATATTGAGGACATGGGGCACCTGGGTGGCTCAGTCGTTAAGCATCTGCCTTCGGCTCAGGTCATGATCCCAGGGTCCTGGGATCGAGCCCCGCATCGGGCTCCCTGCTCCTTGGGAGCCTGCTTCTCCCTCTGCTTCTCTCTGTCTCTCTCTGTGTGTCTCTCATGAATAAATAAATAAAATCTTTTAAAAAAATAAAAATAAAAAAAATAAAATAAAAACCAGCCAGGAGGGGCGCCTGGGTAGCTGAGTCGTTGGGCGTCTGCCTTCGGCTCAGGTCATGATCCCAGGGTCCTGGGATCGAGCCCCGCATCGGGCTCCCTGCTCAATGGGGAGCCTGCTTCTCCCTCTCCCACTCCCCCTGCTTGTGTTCCTGCTCTCCCTATCTCTCTCCCTCTGTCAAAGAAATAAATAAAATCTTTAAAAAAATAAAAAATAAATAAAAATATTGAGGACATGGTGCCGCCTGGGTGGCTCAGTTGGTTAAGCATCTGCCTTCGGCTCAGGTCATGATCCCAGGGTCCTGGGATCGAGCCCCGCATCGGGCT
>NW_028009977.1:0-868 GCF_054177405.1 Leptonychotes weddellii | reverse complement strand
TTAGCCCAGTGATGGGTATTAAGGAAGGCATGTACTGCATGGAGCACTGGGTGTTATACAAAAACAATGGGTCGTGGATCACTACATCAAAAACTAATGATGTATTGTATGGTGACTAACATAACATAATAAAATTAAAATAAATAAATAAGAGAGCACATGATATGATGAGCACTGGGTGTTATATTCAATTAATGAATCATTGAACATATATCAAAAACTAATGATGTTAGCCAGCATTCTGAACATAAAATCAATCAATCAATCAATCTTAAAAAAAACTAATGATAACACCTTGGCTAATTGAATTTAAATTAAAAAGTAAATTAATTTTAAAAGACTGCTTTATTTCACTAGTAACTAGAAAACATATATACAAATTTTTACCCATAAAGTTGACATAAATCTGGTAATATTAAATGTAGGCAGGCAGGAATATGAGAAACAAAAACATAAATTTCTGAAGGACACAGATTATGATAACCCTGGAAAGAGGATTAGAATTGAGAGGGGATTACGGTCAAAGAGGGACTCTACCTTGATCTGTAATATTTGAATTTTTGGCAAGATGTCTTCATGTATTCCTTGAATTAAGTGAATTTATGAGCAGGTAACTGATGTACCTGGAAGATCTTTTCTCTTTCAGCTTCCTTTGTAGGAAAGGAAGCTTTTCTTTTACAGAAAAAGTAACACTGATTGTACACTAGTCTCAATGTCACTAATGGGGGTGTTGCAGGGCATCTCTGTTGCCAAAGCTACCCGGCCATATGCACTGCAGTCATAGCACTTAGAGCAGATTGAGAGCCCCAACCTAGGACATGACAGTAGACCTCACAGAGTGACTGCACAGAATGCAGCGAGGCATGAG
>NW_028009976.1:0-868 GCF_054177405.1 Leptonychotes weddellii | reverse complement strand
GCTTGATCCCTCCTGGTCCCTCATCATCCTCATCCGTGATAGAAGGGTCTGAGCAGGTATGAAGCTAGAGTGAAAATGGAGCCCTGTGGGGGGAGCGGAGCAAGATGGCGGAGGAGTAGGAGACCTGGATTTCGTCTCCTCTCAGGAATTCAGCTGGATAGGGATCAAACCATTCTGAACACCTACAAACTCAACAGGATATCGAAGAAAGGAATAGCAACAACTCTCTGAACAGAAAAGCGACCACTGTCTGGAAGGTAGGACGTGCGGAGAAGTGAATCCGAGGCGATATTCGGGAGGAGAGACGGCGGGGGAGGGGCCTCCGTCGGCCGCTTCTGGCAAGTGATAGAGCCGCGGAGCACAAAATCGGAACTTTTAAAAGTCTGCTCCGCCGAGGGACGTCACTCTGGTGGCTAAGCGGGGGGTGGAACCCTCCGGGACAGTGTGGTCTCAGGACCCTCGGGGTTACAGAAAGACCAGGGGTGCCTGAATGTGGCAGAGCTCCCAGGTAACGGAGCAGGGAAGCCGGCTGCAGAGGCGGAGCCCAGGCGGGGGCTCTCAGCTCGGGGCTGCCATAAACCGTGATCCGCGGCACCATCGGGCCACTGCTCCTCCAGCAGGGACCCAACAAGCAGCAGATCCGGGGAGACTCACCTTCCTCCCCCGGGAGGAGCCGCGTGGGAGTGCACCGCAGGGATCTGCTGGGTTTGGAGAGCCCACCCAGGGTCGGGTGCCAGAGATAGAAACGCGCGGTCACGGGCCGGGTGAGCACGGAGTGCGGCCGGAGACCGGGGAGACGGGAGTGACTGACGGCTTTTCTCTAGGGGCTCACTGAGGAGCGGGGCCCCGGGTTCTCGGCTCCTCCGGG
>NW_028009975.1:0-869 GCF_054177405.1 Leptonychotes weddellii | reverse complement strand
TCTGAAAAACAAACTGAGGGTTCTAGAGGGGAGGGGGGTGGGAGGATGGGTTGGCCTGGTGGTGGGTATTGAGGAGGGCACGTTCTGCATGGAGCACTGGGTGTTGTGCACGAACAATGAATCATGGAACACTTCATCTAGAACTAATGATGTAATGTATGGGGATTAACATAAGAATAAAAAAAAAAAAGAAAGAAAAGAAAGAACGCTGTGGCCGGGCCAGCCAGCCGGCACCTGGCCTCAAGGCCAGCCTCCCTGCCTCCATGTCCCGAGACGGCAGGCACATCATTTTGGCACTGAGGCTCATTTGTTCCCCTCTGGGAGATGAGGTCTACCTTTGAAAGCTAGGCTGTGGATTAAATACAGCAGTGCCTGTCAAAGGCTAGTAACGGCGGCCGCAGGAGAGCCACTGACAGGAGCCAGGAAGGGCAGGTGGCCTAAGGGCCTTGCACGGATTATTTCAGCAGGAGCTTACAACTTCCCTGTGCGGTGGGTACCACATCCTCAAGTTCAGAAGATGAAACGGAGACTCAGAAATGAAAGCAGCTGCCCAAAGTCACCCAGCTCACAGGAATGAGAGCTAGAACACACACCCAGGCCAGCCAGACTCCAAAGTCCTCGCCTAAATGCCGAGCTCAGGGCTGCTGGCTCTCCACTCCGCAGGCGCCCGGAGAAAGGAGGGGGAGTTTGGGCCGAGAGGATTTAGGAAGACTTTCTGGAGCAGGCAGGGCTGAGTCCAGGCCCTGGAGATGGAGAGAGGCAAAGAGGATGAAGACAAGCCCTGCAGACCAGAAACACCAGAGCAAGGAGTGGGAGGCAGAGATGGCCAGGCGGGCGGGCAGAGCACTGCGGCAGAGACCGGCCCACTG
>NW_028009974.1:0-869 GCF_054177405.1 Leptonychotes weddellii | reverse complement strand
CAGTTTGGGAAGAAATTTGTTGCCCCCTCTTTTTTTTTTTTTTTTTTTTTGCAATTTACTCTCTTTGTCAGCAGTTAAGACAACAGCAAATATATAACAATACTTAGGCAAAAGTTGTTGTGGTTTTTTTAAGATTTTATTTATTTGACAGAGAGAGAGAGCACAAGTAGGCAGAGTGGCAGGCAGAGGGAGAGGGAGAAACAGGCTCCCCGCTGAGCAGAGGGTCCCGCAAAGGAACGCTGGGATCATGACCTGAGCCAAAGGCAGACGCTTAACCTACTGAGTCACCCCGGAGCCCCTAGGCAGAAGTTTTCAATCCCAGCTCCACCTAAGAATTCCCTAGAGGTCTTCTTTAAAAAAAAATAGCAGATCCTCCACAGCAGACTAATTAAACCAGGGATTGGAACTTGGGAATCCACATGACCGACCAGCTCCCCAGGTGATTCTAATTTGCCGCTAATTTTGAGAATCACTGATTACAGTGCGCTGAAGGAAACATAAGGTGGGATGGGGGATTCTAGAACAATGAGAGAGTTGTGTAAGACTTGGAGGCAAAGAAAGACTTTCTAAAGAGGAAATGTTTGAGCTAAGATCTAAATGAAGCCAGAGAGCCTTGGTGCCATTGGAAGGAGAGAGGAAAGAGCAAGGCCAGAGGTGAAGAACAGGCTGGGGCAGCAAGAACAGATTTGGTAGAAATGTTGGAAGAAATGTCCTACACCACGGAGGCTGTGCCTCAGAGGAATGTTCTACTCGCTTTCCTAGAGTCAAGTCCTTACAGTATGATCACGTCACTCGGTTTTTGTAAAGAGGTGAAGCAATAAATAATTAATTGAAGAACAGACTGCGGAAAAACACAACTTTTAAAAAGG
>NW_028009973.1:0-869 GCF_054177405.1 Leptonychotes weddellii | reverse complement strand
CATGCTCTAGGCATCAGACTGGACAGGCACAGGCAGAGATGACAAGGGGGTGAGACCGAGGGGGGGGGCGTGTGCACATCCACGGGGGGAACGGAAACAGAGAGCGGGGAGGGAGAAGTTGACAAGTTCAGAGACATGGCAGGGACCAGCAAAGCCAACTGCAGAGATTCTTGGAAAGTCGTACATTCTGGCCTTAACCCGGGTAGAGGGGCTGGGGGACCTGAGCAGTAGGATAGGGCATGAGTTCTCCTGGCTGATGACAGAGGGGTCTCTTCCGGTGCAAGAGGATGGTCAACTCAGGCAGTGTCGTGTGGAGGCTGGAAGACGGGTGAGCTGGACCTGGTGGGCTCTGCCACTCACTATGTAACTTTGAGCAAATTACTTAACCTCTCTGGGTGCGCTTCCCCATCTGTAAAAAGGAAATTATAATAGGACCTCCCTCACAGCTTGTTTTGAGCTTTAAGTGGGATAAAATATGTAAAGCCTTTGGCACAATTCCTGGTTCATGATAAGTACGATATAAGGATATGCGATTATAAAAGAAATGAAATAAATGATGGTCGGCAGCATTATCAGAATCTTCAATAACCAGGAACCAGTGTTCAGTATCCGTCTTCACTCCCGCCGTGTCTATCAGGCAGGAGATGCGACCCGAGGAAGCCAGGGGCACAAGGATGGAAGCCGGGCCTTGTTAGGCTCCCGCCAAGGAGCGGTCTTCCTCTGACCCCTTGAACCCCCGCCCTGCAGGAGCCCCCCCATGCCACCCTCCAAGGCTCCGCTCCCCGGGGCAGCCCTTCGGAGCGCCCCAGCTGTAATTAGTCAGCCGCATCGGCTCCCGCCCTTGGGCGGCTTTGTGGCACAGTTCCCTC
>NW_028009972.1:0-11812 GCF_054177405.1 Leptonychotes weddellii | reverse complement strand
AATCATTCCTGAAGTAACTTTTAAGAAGATGAGATAGTGTTTTCAGGAATTAGACCCCAAGGAGTTTAAGTTTTAGCCCTGACTCTACTAGACATTTGCTGTGTGGATTGGGCTAACTCACACATCTTTGGGCTTCTGTGGCCCCATCTGGAAGAAGAAAGGGCAAATGAAATGATAACCCTCCTTGAGGCAAGGTTGAGTTGTGAACTTTAGGAGACTCAAACTTCTTCATGAATTTGGATTATTTTTTAAAACCTCCCTTCAATTCAAGAAAAACCCCATGGAATAATATCTTAAGGAGTACTTGGCTTGTACAGAGAATAAAAGCCAGGAACACAGAGTGCTTCACAATGGCTAGAAACGAGGTCTCAGGATGCACCATTTCTGTGAGGAGCCATGATTATGGACAGGGTTCTCTGATCCTCTCAGCGTCTCCCACCTTCTGACATAGAGATACTTGGACCATTTATCAAGAGGTCCCATGGTGACAACACTAAACACCTCCCAAGACACTGTAATATGAAAGCATGTCAATAAAGCAAACATATCCCCTTGGGTCACACTATGTCACTCCCCAACTATCTTATAAGGTGTAAAGTATAAAACACAATAACCCATAAAGATGCTATTGAAAGCATAGGTCAAGTTCACACAGTAAAAATGAAGTCAAGAGGGAAATTGACTATGTTTTCAAAAATTTCTAGATAAATAGGGAATTAGTCATGCAGTATTTAAGCAATCTTGTCCTAATAAATCCAGTTTTCTACAAATGCATTCCAAAGGAAGAAATCTCCTGAGTACCTCCATGGCAAATGCCAGGAGCTGCTCATGTGGCATTGCCTAACAGCCCCTAGAAAAACCTGCCAGTTTCCATTCCTGATAGGTTGAACATCCCTTGGCTGTAGACAGAAGACCACATTACCCAAGCAACCTGTCCACCGGGTAAAGACCAAAGGCTGGTCAAATCATAATAAGGTCTGTTTGTTTGTGAATTGTATACTAGCGTGGTATTTTCTTTTCATTCCACTTGGCAAATCTCATCAAGCTCTAGGTATTCAAAGCAAATTGGGCTTTAAAGAGTTGCCCCACTAAAGCTTTCAACAACATGGAAACTCACAGAACCTCATTAAGTCAGAGATCTATTAATCAAATCTTGCAGGCTGGTAAACTCCAACAGAGGATTATGCCCAGTGTTATAGAACTAATAGTAAAAATCATGCACAGCAGCAGGCAACCAATAATCTATTTTCTGTCTTTATATATTGGCCTTTTATTGACATTTCATATAAACAGAGTGAAATAATACTTATAGTTCTATACATGCCTTTTACATATGACTTCTTTTATTTAGCATAGTATTTTTGAGATTCATCCATGTTATAACATGTATCAGTATTTTATTCTTTTTTAATGCCAGACAGTATTTTATTATAGGGATACTCCACACTTTATCTCTTAATTGTTTGATGGACATCTGGATTGTTTTGGGGTTTTTTTTTCAAGTCTTTTATTTAAATTCTAGGTAGTTAATGTACAGTATAATATTAGTTTCAGGTGTAGAATTTGGTGATTCATCACTTACATACAATGCCCAGTGCTCATCACAACAAGTGCCCTCCTTAATACTCATCACCAATTTAACCCATCCCCCTGCCCACCTCCCCTCCAGCAACCCTCAATTTGTTCTCTATAGTTAAGAGTCTGTTTTCTAGTTTGCTTCTCCCTCCTTTTTCCCCCTATTTTCATCTGTTTTGTTTCTTACATTCCACATAGGAGTGAAAAAAATATAGTATTTGTCTTTCTCTGCCTGACCTTTTTCTCTTAGCATAATACTGTCTAGCTCCATCCACATCACTGCAAATGGCAAGATTTCATTTTTTTTGATGGCTGAATAATTCCATTATATATATATATATATTTAAATCAAATATATATATATATAATGCTGCTATAAATTTTTATATCCTTTGGGTAAATACCTAGTAGTGTAATTACTACATTTTTTGGCCATTATGAATAATGCTTTTTTAAACATTCATGTACAAGTCTCTGTGTGGACATATGTTTCCATTTCTCCTGGGTGAATATCCAAGAACGGAATTATTATCTCATATGGTAAATTTATATTTAAGAAACTGCCAACCTATTTTCCAAAATGGCTGCACCATTTTACATTCCCATCTGCAGTGTAGGAGTCTTCCAGTCTCTCCATGTCCTCACCAACACTTGTTATTATCTGTATTTATTATACTAGCAAGAATATTGAAACTCAGCTAATCTTTGGGTCCACAAAGATTGACATCTGGATATTCTTCATGTGATGAAGTAGACAGCAAAAAAAAAAAAAAGTCATTGATATATTATTGTAAATGTGACTTAAAGACTTAAAGATCTCATATTTAACAAATATTTCTTCTATTATATTAGAAGTCCCCAAATTACAACCTGTCATTTGCTTTACTATCTGAAAATAATCTCTTGTTCATTTCTAACCCTCTTCAATATTTGATCACCTCCATGGTAGCCTAGTATGAAAGTTTCCATTATAGCCAAGAAAAAAAAATAACCCAGAAGTGGTGGAAGGAAAAATGACAAACCAGAGTTTTTCAGCAGACACACAAAAAAATTATGCAGCCTGATGTTTCTGAAGAGGAAATGGAAATAGTTCAAGACCATAGCAGCAAAATCTAGGCTATTGAGCTTTGGCTTCTCATTTCACCAGTTACCAGTGGCTCCGCTGAAATAAAAAGGTTAGTCATTACTCAGTGGAAAATTTTGTTGAAGGGAAAAAAAATACACTAATGGAATCTCTTGTCCAGACCGCAAATTACTTTACAAGTGACAATTAATTAGGACTCACAACACTTGCATAAAGCAGTTCTGCTTTATATTGCAGCAAAGCCTTGGCGAACCTAGTTATTTCTTGGGGTGTAGCATGTGGGAGAGACTACTGGGACATGGATGAGGATTTCATCAGAATTTTATACAGATGAAGGCCACTTATCACTTCGTGGACAGAGCCCTTCCTTTTGTTAAGCCACTGAGAGAAAGAGCAGGATAAATCAAGCAGATTTGCCATATGTTCTCACAAGTTCATCCTCTTTGGGGACATGGATTAAGTGAGACTCTTCCCACTTATTTTTAGGACATTTAATGGTCTGTTTTCACTCCTAATACCCAATTTTGACCAACACAGAGTGGCAATAGTGGCAAAATCTTCAGTTTGCAGTGTATCCAACAAACATTTATTGAACACCAACTGTATGTCAGCCACTGCATTTCTTGAAACTGTCAGTTAAAATATTTTTTAGAGTAGTGGCACAGCACTAAAGTGGCCAGTGGGTGGTGGTGGGTGGGTGGTGGTGGGTGGGTGGTGACGGCGTTGGGTGCGGGAAGAAGAACCACAAGATAAAACAAATTAAATCATGGAAGCTTTGTAAAATAAGGGAAGTGGCTGAACAGGGAAATGCTAACTCCCATTCCCTAGGATTGTGACATCATTAGTCAATCCGTTCAATACCTTGTTGATGTTGGGGTGTTCTCTTTGCCTCCAAATCCAGAGCTTTTCCAAGTTTGGTCAATGCCTGAGCCATCAGGCCAAGTGCTATTTTCAGCTCCACTGGCTCCCTTGTTTTGTGAGTTTAGCCCAGACAGGAAACCACCCAGTCTGGGAGGATTCAGTTAGATCCCCAAAGAGCACACACACTCAGGTGCAAGACCTTCAAGGCGGTGAAGGGATGTTCCAGTTAATTGCCACATACTGCTTAAGAAGTGAACAAGCAGTCACTGTCTCTCTAGGGGATGAGCAATGTTTCATATATGTATATATGTGTATGTATGTATGTATATGTATGTAAATACATGAGGGGCAGATCTAAAAGGTATTTTACAAATCCTGTCGCTCCTTCTATGTAGAACCCCCTCCCCCCACCCCAGGATTTCCACAGGGAACTTGTGAAGAACTTAGAAATAGTTTCATTTTAGGAAGATGTTTTATTTTGACTAAAGTGCCACTGGTTAAAAACATTGTGTGAGAGAAGTAATATACAGCAGATTTTGTAGACAGGGAAAAAACACCTGTCACGTACAAAGTTTTGGTCTAGAATTTGGAGAACTTCTTTAAAGTGTTCTTGGCTTAATCATTATCCCCTGTCATGAGGAACGGAGCTTATCTGAGGCTCCAGTTAGTAAATCCATCTGGTGTGCCTGGTCCTACCAGGGACCATGTGGCTTCAGAGATAAAAGAGGAGAGGGAAAGGTCAGTGGGACTCATCAGATGACCCGAAAGGATATGCAAGATCTGGGATATACTTACGCTAAAAGACTACTCATTGTTCATCTGAAAGTCAAATTTCACTGGTTTCTCGAATTTTGTTTGACAACCCTATCATTGATACTCATCACTAAATCAACTTTATGCCATGATTTCTTCATGGGCACTCTTTGCCTCTTTGATCTTTATTTCCCCACGGACTAGGAAAAGAGTATATAATCTATACTAATATTCACTGGATGAATGGATAGATGGATTACTAATATAGCCCAAATCGTTAGTTCTTATAAGACCCATTATCTTAAAATGTTCAAACTGAGGTTAATTGAGGAAGAAAGTGTCGATCAGATCTTTCCGTTGAATGAGTTCAGGCCAGACTATCTATCCATCTATTTATTTATTTATTTTTACAGAGAGAGAGAGCAAGCTCCAGCAGGACAGAGGGAGAGGGAGAGAGAATCTTAAGCAGGCTCCACGCCCAGGGTGGAGCCCAATGCAGGGCTTGATCTCAGGACCCTGAGATCGTGACCTGAGCTGAAACCAAGAGTTGGACGATTAACCAACTGAGTCACCCAGGCACCCCCAAGGCCAGACTATTTAATACAGTGGTTCCTTCCTATGGTCATAGGTTCATATCCAAGTTGGGGTGCATTACTTCCCTGTAGGGGGAATCAAGAAGTTCCATCCAACCATGAGTAGCTAACATTGATTTGATGCTCACTATGGGCCAACATATATTTATGTTAACATCTAATTTTCTTAAAACCCTACAAATTTAACCTTCTTTCATAGTTGAAGAAGTGAAGCACAGGGAAGTTAAGTAATTCTCCCAAGATCACACAGCTGTTAGCTACTACTGGAATTTGAACCCAGGCAGTCAGGCTCCAAAGCTGGTCTGCTAACTATTCAGCTACACAGCATCTCAGATAGAATGATACTATATATTCAACTATGCTAACTCCATAGCTTTTGCCACAAGAATGAGGTGAATTCTTCCTGATTGTTCATGCCTCATCTCTCTTCATCTACCAGCCAGTACCATTCTTGAACAGTCCCTGTCAGGGTTCTTTCTTTCTACAACCCTCTCCCTCCCCCACACTCCCACCGGCTCCAGGTAACTCTTAGCCAACAATGCAGATGACTTTCCAAATGGTGGCAGCAACATACAAGAGGAAACTTCCAGGGGAGTTATGTTCCAAATTTAAGAATTTATCAAGTAAATCCTCCTTTCACCCCCTGCCCCAGAAGAGAAGACTGGTTGGAAAAAAATAGGAGCAATTAATACACTATGAGAAGACTTCTTTTTGTAAACTTTTGCTTTTTGGGTGGGGAGGGAAGGGACTGGGGTACAGATTTCTCACACTGGAGATTTATGTCCAATAGATAAACAGGGACCCAGAAAACCGGACATAATTCACTTTATTAAGGATGACTCAGGTGATCGCTAGTGATTCATCTGTGTTTTGGGGGAGAAGAATATTTTTGGAAAGTTCCCTAAAGTCATTTCATGGAGAGGACTATAAAAATATTAGGCTATTTTATCTGCATTTGATAGAGATGTGTAATGTATCTTTATTATCCAATTTAAAACTAATATTTTAGGTGATGACAAGTTGAGAAGACTGGACCCACAGAACTGGAACTGGAAATTATCAACTGGGAAAATCTAATCCAGCTTGACTGATGGCTGGAAGGAACAGGAGTAAGGTTGAATTAACATTTTGGAGGCCGATTCATCAGCTGTAATAAGCCGGTTTCAAAGGGAAAAAAAATAATGTGTTAAAGCATGAGATCCTTCAGTTAGAAAGAAGGAAAAATACTACAAAAGGCCAAATAGCAAGAGACATTTCCAGAGAAGTTTGTTCAAAGTATTTCCCAAGATCTATTTTTAGAACTGCTTTTAAAGAAAATTAAATAATGGTCCACCTATAATGACTGGGTAAAATTCTCAGTAGGGAGATAAAGATAGACAGAATGACGCTCTACTTCCTACGATTCTTTGAATTTCATATCAAAGGCTTTCAGTTCAATACCAAGGGCTTCACAGTGAATATATTCATTTCTGTGCCATCATCCACCCACAGCAGCCCACTAGACTTTGGTGTTCTGGGGATTGGGAGACACAGCTGAGTGATCTACCACTTCAGAGACATTGAAAACCACTGTCACTGCCTTTGAATATCAAGGCCCTATGTTCCTCAGTCAAAGTACCAGAGGCCTCCAACCCATGTCACTCCTGACATTCTAACTACTGTAAGGAACAATTGACATACCTGCTTTATTTCACCGCCACCACTCAGGCCACACCCAGTGGACATAAGCAAACCCAACACGTGGCTGCAGAACACTATGTAGGCCAGGTGTGTAGACATCTGGGCACCAGCCAGGTGTGTTGATCCATTACATCTCATCTGGATGCAAAACCTCATTTTACTCAAACCACTCTCCTCTTGACTCCTGGGTAGAGGGGAGGCATAGCTCACAGTAATGAGAGGGTAGAATCTCTGTGCCTAACTTACCCCCTTTGAGGTAAGGAAACCCATCACGAACTTTATCAGGGTGGATCTGACCCAGGGATGCCATTGTTTATACTTTGGATCTGATATTCACTCAAGTAGAAAAGATCACCTCATGGGGAAAGATCAAGAAAATTTCACCCAGAAAACAGGGATGGAGGACAGAATAGGGAATGAAAAGAAGAGAGGGAAGAGAATAGAAATAAGACTGGGGGTGGGATTAGGGAAGGAAGAAGATGGGACAGAGTTAACTGAAGGCTTGCTGATGAAGACTCTGACCTGTTGCCAGTCCACAAGGAACTTGCTAGTTTGTGCATGTGTGTGCACGTGGATGCATGCGTGCGTGTGTGTGTGTGTTTAAGGCTCTGTTTCATTAAGACCAGGAGTTGGGCAAGGTTCCCTGCTGATCACTGGGCCAATATGTTTCTCTATTATTGCTACCATTGAGATGGAAAGAAAAAAAATATTTGGCATCAATGCTTAGACAAATTTACATTTCATTGTGGAAGAGTCATGTTTGTTCAACTTTACTCAGTTCCAATCTGTTCCAGCTAAATAACATTCTTATCCTTCTTCCTCATTTTTGTAGGGTCAGAAAGGAAAAGAGAAGAAAGAGACAGACAGAGACAGAGATAAAGGGAGAGAGAGACTGAGACAGAGGGGCAGGAACAAAAGCTCTTAGGGTCTATTGAATTTTGCCCAACCCCCTTTGAAAGTGAGATATTTCCTACATGTGTTAAAAGAATTTGAATTAAACTGGGTTTTTTAAAAGATTTATTTATTTATTTTGGGGAGGGGCAGAGGAAGTGGGAGAGAGAATCTCAAGCAGACTCCACACCCAGTGTGGAGTCTGATGCAGGGCTCGATATCACGACCTTGAGATCATGACCTGAGCCAAGACCAAGAGTCTGACGCTTAATTGACTGCACTACCCAGGTGCCCTGGATTAAACTGTTTCTTGATTCACCCACGGTTTCAAATATTGAAAGAAAATAAGAACCCAATATGGCTGCCCCGCATCGGGCTCCCTGCTTGGTGGGAAGCCTGCTTCTCCCTCTCCCACTACCCCTGCTTATGTTCCTGCTCTCCCTTCTGTCAAATAAATAAATAAATAATCTTAAAAAAAAAAAGAACCCAATTTGGCTTAGGGTTTTTCTTTTCCACAATGAAAAATCTTATATGAGGCCGAATTCAACACCAAGCAGAACTATCTTGGTTCCTCTCCAAAAAATAAAGTCTTATTTGTAAAATGTCAAAAGAACCTCATTTAAGAGCAGTTGTATCCATCAGACTGTTCAATGTCTTAAACTTCGAAAGGAATGCTCACAGAATGCTGCAGGCTAGACCAATTAGAGACAGCACTGATACCTCTGAAGTGCCTGAAGATCCCGTAGTCAAATGGTTTGGGGTCAGCCCTATTTGCACTGATCCATGTATTTTCCAGGGGAACAAAACAGCTCTCCTTTCAGGATGACTCTCCCCTATCAATCTGCAAACCACAAGAAGAGAAAGACAGCAAACCTGGAAAATATAAATCTCATCTTGGAAGTTGGCATTTAGTATGTAACCAGAAAAATCTAAATAAATCAAGTGGGGCTGCAAGACTTCAGTTGAAACCAGAACCAATTGCCCAAGTGCCTTATCAGGTATGATCCCAGCCCCGGGGATGGAAGTAGAGTGAGCAAAGTAAGCAAGCTATAAAATCAGATCCTTGGAGCACGCAAACCCACCTTTCTCAGGTTCTTATGCCTTTGGAAAAGGTCTGCTGCATTTGGAATTAAGTGACTTAAAAAAAGTAACTATTGACTGCATTTTTCTTAGAAGTATAGATAGATATATAAATGTGTAGCTCTACAAGTACATATTCCAAATAAATTAGGAAATGATATAATTAGTTTAGCATGGTGGTTACAGTCGCTTGAAAGAAAAAAAAAGGAAAAAGAAAGATTTAAATGCCTGTTGCCTGTTTCTGGATACTTAACAAGGAATTGAAAGGACTCCACATAGGTTTGCCCTATTAATGCCTTCTACTTTTGAAGATTGAACCTCTTCCAACCTGATAAAAAATGACCAAAAATTGATTTGGCTAAGTCTCTGAATGGTACATTTCAGAACATTTTTGGATATTCTCCACTCTTTGTCCTAGGACAGCCAGAAAATGACAATGCAGACAGAGGAGGAGAAGGAAAAGAAGACTAAGGAGAAATGAAAAAAGAAAAAAAAAAAAGCTCCATTAGGATACGAGAGAGGTGATGTATTTCCACCAATTACTGCCAAGAAATTCTCAACCCAATCCCTTCACTAACCATAGTACAATGTGTGTGGCTTAAATCCAGCCCCACCCCCCGTGCCGTTTACCTAATGAATGAGTCTACCCCCGATCAAGGAGCACAGGAGCTGAACTTAAGGGGGATGGAAGATTCGATCGTACACTCTCTTCTACTTAATTAAAACTGAACCCCCAAATCTTTTTCATTTTCTTAGGAATTCCTGAAGAACTGAGTTGAAAATAACACAATGAACCTGCTCCATGGTGAGAGGATGTAAAGGTTAAGCATTGTACATTTTTTTTCCTCAATGAATTTGACTGTACAATAGTTAAAAACTTCTGCATCCATATTCACGTTAGCAAAAAAAAAGGCAAAACAAGAATTCCAAAAGAATTGGCACTTAACTGGTATCAGTAAGTCAATAAGAGAAGTGGGAAGTCTTATTTTAATCAGAACTCTCCTGTGATCACCCACACCACCCCCACCTGAGCCAATACTGCTTTTGCTGAGCTAAAACAAAAACCAGGATAAATGTCTGAACTAGGTATTTTCTGGATGCATGCTATCCCAACCATTGTGTAGGCTGCTGGGAAAAAAGCTGGTAAACAAGACAGACGCACTCATTGGTTTGATGGATTTTTACATCTAGAAGCAAATAATCACCCCAATTGTGTCAAGTATTATAAAAGGAAGATAACGGTGTCATGAGCAGGTAAAGCAGGTGGGCCTAATTTAGATAAGGTGGGAGGTTCATGAAGGTATCCACAAAGGTCTGTATAATTTTTTATTGCAGACTCAAAATCGCATAGATATGGCACACAAGGCCATCAGAGTGAGCAGGGGCATGAAGATTGATTGATTCAATGGATTTTTTATTTTTGTCTTGTTTAGAAAGAACATTTTTTTCTCCAAGTCGACGGGATGCGGGATTATTTGGAAACACATTATCAACAGCAAGAGAGAACAGACGGAGACATCTTGAACTGGAAATCAAAATTAGGCATTTACGATAAAACCATGGAATAACTGCCAGTGAATTTTTGCGTTTAGGTGGGAATAATACTCCCTGTTTGTGTCGTGGTGAAGGGACATTGGGTGACAGAGGCAGAACCTCACCCAGAAACCCCAATGCCGAGGCAAAGGCTTTCTGTCTTTATTACAATTCTCAGGAGCCCACATCCTGTTTTCTCCCGGGCTCTGAACTCATCTGCATAGCCAGACCAAGTCAGAGTGTTCTTTCCAGCTCTGGGTCTCTGCGCAAGGCTGGGAACTATTTCAGAAGCTCCTTGGTGCATCAGAGAATGGCACGCTGCAAGAGGAGGCTCAGCTCCAGGTTTCCATTAAACTTCAATGATTGACAAAGACTACTTTGCACTTTGAAGTTTCATATGCAGAAAAAAAATGTGACGCTTTCTTCCCATCTTATCGATAGGAGAGCTAGAGCTCAGACTTCCTGATTTCTTGCCCAGAATCCTTCTCAGAGTTTTTATTTTTAGGTCTGTGGGCAGCAGGGGGGAAAAATGCACTTTCTCTTTTCCAAATTTGAGGTTAGTAAAACATTATGTGCCCTTGTTTAAATTGCAGTGTCGCTTTATACAATATACTTGTATTATTAAAAATCGACCAAGTTAAATGACCGGTAAAATATGTGATATGGCAGCAAACAATTGCTGGGTGTGTTTAAATGCATTTCGAGTACCTGACATCACAGAGTCCCCCCACAAGTCAGGAAAAGGGTAAGATTATATTTACCATTGTAAGAATCATCTTAAACATATGCAAAATGCATTTAACCTTAATATTGTAGGTAGAAAACCAGTCAGGCTAAAGGTTTCATTTAACTGCCCTTATTAAGGGCTCTGAGAACAGAGGACATAGAGTCACAAATTGCAGACCTGGACACATCATCCAGTCTAACCCTTTATCGAGTGCTTAAACACCTCTAGTGACATGTGGATTTCACTATCTAGAAAGAGAGGTCTCACTACCTCCTCAACGGCCCATTAGACAGCTTTAAATGTTAAAAGCTGCAATCCAGAAGAACATGAAGAAAGAAAGACAAAAGTCTTTCTTTCCACCACCTTCAATATAAACAATAGACAAGTTACCGAGAATACAATATACCATTTTACCAGGATAGTCAATTAAATCATCTGTTAAATAAATAAAGCATTGCCTTAAAGAGTAGAGCCAGAATAGATCTAATATACCAAGTCATTAGCTTAACAAATATTTATTGAATACATATTATATATCTAGCTCTGATCTAACCATTGGAGATAAAGCAATGAGTAAAACTGTCTATGTTCTGGCAACTTAGAATAGAATAGCTTGTACAAAGATAGCTTGTAGAAGTAACCATGACAGCAAGCACTTCTTTTTTTTTTTTTTTTTTTTGACAGCAAGCACTTCTATCATGCTGTGTGCTAGGTTTTGTTCTAAACGTTTTGTGTACATCATCAATATATTTGATCCTCATAGTGACCCTATGTAGAAGGTACTTTTTTTTTTTTTAAGTTGAATTCTTTATAGATTATTGATAAAGAGGAATCATTAAAAACTATTACTGCTAAATTAAATGTGGAAGAAACAACTTTAAAGGATTAGAGCAATTCCTCATATCAGTGAGGTCATGTGATACATGTCTTTCTCTGACTGACTTATTTTGCTCAGCATAATACCCTCCAGTTCCAACCATGAGGAATTCTTTTTTTTTTTTTTTCAATTTTTTTTTTTATTCTTATGTTAATCCC
>NW_028009971.1:0-869 GCF_054177405.1 Leptonychotes weddellii | reverse complement strand
CACTCTGCACCTGCGTCCACCAGGGCAGCACAGACGCCATCCTAGTTCTGCTGTGCCCAGCTGTGTGCTGCCGACGTGGCCCAGTGTGGCAGGTGAAACCTAGGCCCCCGAACCCAGTAGCTCACATTGCCACCTGAGCTCCTCAACTGAGGAAGGGACAGGCGAGGCTAGGTGGGGAGAGACAGGGAGGGGGCTCCGGAACCAGGCTCACGGAAATCCCAGAGGTGGAGGAATGTTATAGACAAGATATTAGCCAGAGAGAAGCGAATGTAACAAATCCGCCTTGTTTGTTCTAAATATAGATGAGATATTGTCATAATATTTACAAATCCACCTTGTTTGTCTTAAATGTTATAGACGAGATGTTTACCAAGTCCCCTGCTCAGTTTTCTATAAAAGCCCTCAATGGCAACCTGTTGCGGACCCCTCTCACTCTAGAGAGCTGTTCTAACCTTCCCTTCGTAAACCTCCACTTCACTTCACCCTATTGTCTGAGAGATTCATTCTCCGACTCCGGGAGACGAGAACCCTCCAATCCTGCAACAAGATGATTCTGGCTGATTTTGTCGGGTTCTGCAGGAAGCTGACTGCATCCAGCTGTAGACACGCTCCGACCGGCCCTCATCCCACCTGGATCTCATGTCATCCAATCCATAGTCATGAGGATCTCAGCTGAAGCCCAAAGAGCCTGGCCAGCCGGAGGGTGGGGGGGATGTTTGCAGGTCCCGCAGGGAGGGGAGAGCTGGAGGCAATGTGCAGGGCTGTGGGCCCCCCACGAGCTGGCTTGTGCAGGCTGAGCCCAGAGGTCTGGCCCAGGAGACCCTGGAGTCAAGGTGCACGTGGCATCTGGTCCTGTTTCCTGGGGCCGC
>NW_028009970.1:0-869 GCF_054177405.1 Leptonychotes weddellii | reverse complement strand
TTTTTTTTTAAAGATTTTATTTATTTATTTGAGACAGAGAGAATGAGAGAGAGAGAGCACATGAGAGGGGGGAGGGTCAGAGGGAGAAGCAGGCTCCCTGCCGAGCAGGGAGCCCGATGCGGGACTCGATCCCGGGACTCCAGGATCATGACCTGAGCCGAAAGCAGTCGCTTAACCAACTGAGCCACCCAGGCGCCCTCATTCGTATCTTCTTGAGTGAGTCTTTAACATACACAAAAATAAGAGACAACTTGCTTCACATCTGGAAGCACTGTAATGTTTCTTGCCTAGCATCCACTGTGGAAAATAGGAGCAAGCATGTACTGCTCAGTCATTGTCAACCAGGCACTTTCCATACCATCTCGATTTAACGTGTTCAGTGTTTATAGTCAGTATCTCCATGCTCAGTTGCAAATGCAGCTATAATCCTTAGGTTTCAGGCTGTGCATGCAGGGCGCATTGCCTACGGGGTTCTTAAGTTCCTGGCGTTGTAGAAACTATCACACTTTGTATATTGAAAAGATTTCTTTTTAAACAAATACAAAATAATTACTATGGTGCCCATCATTCTCCTTCCCTCATAGTGACTTTCTTACATGTAGTATATGTCCAAGTCTTAAAATAAGGTTTATGTTTTCATTCCTTTAAGGCAGGAGAGTTTACATATACACAAATCAAGTATATGTAAACTTGTGTTATGTTTGATTCACATAGCCTAGTGAGGTATGATTCTGCTCCAGTCTGTGACTTAGACCACATCCAGTGCTATTTTGGTTAGATTCAAACTGCAGCATTTTACTATTTTTTTTTACGAGCAAATAAAGGCCTAGCCTTGCAATCAAGGAGTTCTACCATACATGTAGCCCAAC
>NW_028009969.1:0-869 GCF_054177405.1 Leptonychotes weddellii | reverse complement strand
ATATTGCTGGTAGAAATGTAAATTATTGTATATTTTTTTGGAAACCAGTATCTAGCAAGATTTAATAAAATGGAAAACACCTTTCCACTGGGCAATCTCATGTCTGGTTTTCTAGCCCACAGAAATAAAAGCACTTGTAAGAAAGGTACCTGCAAAGATATTTATTGCTGTGTTGTTCGTAGGGCAAAAAACCCAGAAACAAAATGTACCCATAAAAGTGGAATGCTGGAAAATTTATGGCTTAGCCACACGGTGAAATATTGTGTGGCCATTAAGAAACAATGAATTCGAGCCAATGCCAAGTGACTTGGAAGAATTTCCCTGTGGCAGGAAAGTGTAGTGTGATCCCATTTTGAATGTTCTGGGTGTTATATGTCCATATATAAAATGGTTATGGCTGTATGTGTACGTATAGTACGTGAAGAGCAGGGATAAATGATGAAGGCAAGCATACTACGTTGTCAGCACGGGGTATCACGGGCAGCAGGGGGATGTGAGTGAAGGTGGGGGAGGGCAGGCAGAAAGATAAGGGGAAAAAAAAGATTGCAAATAAAACAAAAACAGTATATGTGCTCTAGTCTCATGGATACATTTAGGTAAAATTACGTATGATGGTATGTATTATTTTATGTATATTTAAAAAATATTTTTTCAATTAAAAAGAATAAAGCAGGGGCGCCTGGGTGGCTCAGTCGGTTAAGCGTCTGCCTTCGGCTCAGGTCATGATCCCAGGGTCCTGGGATCGAGTCCCGCATCGGGCTCCCTGCTCAGCCAGGAGCCTGCTTCTCCCTCTCCCACTCCCCCTGCTTGTGTTCCCTCTCTCGCTGTCTCTCTCTGTCAAATAAATAAATAAAATCTTAAAAAAAAAA
>NW_028009968.1:0-869 GCF_054177405.1 Leptonychotes weddellii | reverse complement strand
GGTGGCAAGCTTGGTCAGGGACTCCTGATATAACAATACTCTCTCTAGCTACAGACCCCTGTCCCATACTGGGCCATCTCAGCCATCCAGCAGGGATAGGGTATAGTGAGAGCTTTGAGTGCCCCTTGAAAGGAGTACTAGTGATTCAAAGATCTAGCAGCTAGGGGTGGAAGTTCTTGCCCATAAAGAAACAGGGATGGCATCCTCTACTTGAAATGGGACCTCAGGGGCATGGATGACATCCAGAACTTTCATCCTAGACAGTTGTAACAATTATGATTTCCCTGGGTATCCAGCTGTATCAGCCTTGCATCGCCATCCCCAAGGAGCTGGGGTTCATACCAAATATTCTAAAGCTTGAATAGTAGAATATCAGTCTCCTCTTTGAAGTCTTTGGGGGCATGGGTCACAAAGGGACATGAGATCCCCTTCAAGATTTCCTTGTAAAACACATGATTTGCTTTTTCCTAAAACTAAATAGCAGTGCATATACCAGATTCCTATAGACATTCACCAGCACGATGTTGCCCTTGGACAGCAAGTTACTGCCAGATGCTATGACCTCCCCAGCTTGTGCAGAACTGCATTGGTTTTTCCCTGCTCCCCTGCCTCCTCAGCCCAGGTTCCTTGAAGCTCCCTGGCCATTTCCTTAATGGGGGAAGAATAAGCCAGACCTGGCCTGAAAACATGTGGGAGGGTCTATTGTAGTTTGATTAGAACTCCATTAAATGGGGGCGGAGCAAGATGGCAGAGGAGTAGGAGACCTGGATTTCGTCTGGTCTCAGGAATTCAGCTGGATAGGGATCAAATCATTCTGAACACCTACAAACTCAACAGGAGATCAAAGAAAATAGCAACAACTCTCTGAA
>NW_028009967.1:0-869 GCF_054177405.1 Leptonychotes weddellii | reverse complement strand
GCTAAATATTTTACATATGTGATTGCATTTGCATCTTATAATAATCATATGGAGGGATCTATTTTTATATCAGTTTTACACACAAAACAACTGGGGAAGAAAATATGGATTTTTAACTCAGCAGCTAGTAAACAGTAGAACCTGAATTTGAATCCAAATCTTTGCCTGGAAAGTCTACTTGAGACCCCCCCTAAAATTACATTTTAGGTAATTAAAATGCAAGATGTAAAAAAATCACAAATGAATTATCATCTGCCATTGTCGTTTTTAACTTCTGATTGGTGCCTATAATTGTGCAAGAGGAGTGGATTTATCAGAAGTAGAAATGCTTGGAGTAAAACAGACTATAACTATCCTGTTAGTGTCATTTTAGAGAAAGTAACAATCCAAACTTTGTGTACTTATTCTTTAAATCCTGTAGTGATATATTTAAAGTTGAGTTTTCTAATGAAAGTAAGAACCTTCATTAAAGATCTAGTTTATTGTTATTGCAGGGAAATCTTTTCTTTCAATATGAAATTCTTAAAAACTTTCGAATCCTAAATTTACTTTTAAGGCATACTGGTTAACAAAAATAGCATGTGGAGATCATATTTAAGACTCCCAATACTAGTAACTGTAGTATTCCATCATTATACAGCAGAAAACTCCAATAACCAGCTTTTAATATGATGGTTGTTCATAACACATGGACAGAGAATGTTCCACAAGTGGGTTATGACACACACACGTCGTTCAGGAGATTTGCTTATCAGTTCAGGAACAAAAGTCTCCAAAGAAGCACACTGATTCTGCTGGAGGTCTGAGGTAATTAGCGTGCTAGTTCCACACAAGCTTATGTCACATTGAGAGAACAAGTCACTTAAAGC
>NW_028009966.1:0-869 GCF_054177405.1 Leptonychotes weddellii | reverse complement strand
GCTAAATATTTTACATATGTGATTGCATTTGCATCTTATAATAATCATATGGAGGGATCTATTTTTATATCAGTTTTACACACAAAACAACTGGGGAAGAAAATATGGATTTTTAACTCAGCAGCTAGTAAACAGTAGAACCTGAATTTGAATCCAAATCTTTGCCTGGAAAGTCTACTTGAGACACCCCCTAAAATTACATTTTAGGTAATTAAAATGCAAGATGTAAAAAAATCACAAATGAATTATCATCTGCCATTGTCATTTTTAACTTCTGATTGGTGCCTATAATTGTGCAAGAGGAGTGGATTTATCAGAAGTAGAAATGCTTGGAGTAAAACAGACTATAACTATCCTGTTAGTGTCATTTTAGAGAAAGTAACAATCCAAACTTTGTGTACTTATTCTTTAAATCCTGTAGTGATATATTTAAAGTTGAGTTTTCTAATGAAAGTAAGAACCTTCATTAAAGATCTAGTTTATTGTTATTGCAGGGAAATCTTTTCTTTCAATATGAAATTCTTAAAAACTTTCGAATCCTAAATTTACTTTTAAGGAATACTGGTTAACAAAAATAGCATGTGGAGATCATATTTAAGACTCCCAATACTAGTAACTGTAGTATTCCATCATTATACAGCAGAAAACTCCAATAACCAGCTTTTAATATGATGGTTGTTCATAACACATGGACAGAGAATGTTCCACAAGTGGGTTATGACACACACACGTCGTTCAGGAGATTTGCTTATCAGTTCAGGAACAGAAGTCTCCAAAGAAGCACACTGATTCTGCTGGAGGTCTGAGGTAATTAGCGTGCTAGTTCCACACAAGCTTATGTCACATTGAGAGAACAAGTCACTTAAAGC
>NW_028009965.1:0-869 GCF_054177405.1 Leptonychotes weddellii | reverse complement strand
TTTTTTTTTAAAGATTTTATTTATTTATTTGAGAGAGAGAGAATGAGAGACAGAGAGCATGAGAGGGAGGAGGGTCAGAGGGAGAAGCAGACTCCCCGCCGAGCAGGGAGCCCGACGCGGGACTCGATCCCGGGACTCCAGGATCATGACCTGAGCCGAAGGCAGTCGCTTAACCGACTGAGCCACCCAGGCGCCCCTGAAGTAGTTTCCTGATTGAACCTAAAGAAAGGACACTTTCTACCAAAAAGAATTGTATTATTCCTTCCGAAGTCAAACATGTATATAACTTTTTTTTTTTTAATTTTTAGTGTGGTAAATTATACATAAAATGAAATGTATCATTTTAACCATTTTTAAGTGTGCAGTTCTGTGATATTGAATACATTCACATTGTGCAACCATCACTGTCTGTCTCCAGAACTTTCTCATCTTCCCCAACTGAAACTCTGTTCCCCGTTAAATACTAACTCCCATTTCCCTCTCCCACCAGCCCCTGACAACCATCATTATACCTTTTGTGTCTAAGAATTTGACTACTCTAAATACTTTATATCAGTGGAATCACATAAGACTTGTCCTTTTTTTGAGGGGAGGGGGTAGACACAGAGGGAAGGTTGAGAGAGAATCCTAAGCGGGCTCCATGGCCAGTGCAGAGCCTGACGCGGGACTCGATCTCATGAGCTTGAGATCATGGCCTGAGTCAAAATTAAGTCAGATATTCAACTGACTGAGCCAACCAGGAGCTGCCAAGACTTGTCCTTTTGTAACTGGTTTCTTTCACTCAGCATAATGTCCTCAAGGTTCATCCATGTTGTAGCAGGTATTAGAATTTCTTATCCTTTTTAAAGCTGAACACACATGTGATGTTG
>NW_028009964.1:0-869 GCF_054177405.1 Leptonychotes weddellii | reverse complement strand
TCAAATAAATAAATAAATCTTAAAAAAAAAAAATTAAGGGTTCCAGATTAAGGAACCAGCATCCTCAAAGCCTTCAAGTGGGAAAGTGCACAGTGTCTTGTATACCCCAAGCCAGAGGAGGCTGAGCTGGAAAGTGGGGGATGGCAGTGTGGCCTGAGATGGGTGGCAGATGGCAGATGACACACTCCTTCCAGTCCTGTCAAGGAATTTGGATTTTATCCTAGATGAAATGGGAATCCAATGTCTGGCTTTTTTCCATAAGATTTTGCCCAGACGATATAGTATTTGGGGAGGAATAACTTCACATTATAGATATTTGAAAACATGAACTATAGAAGAAAATCTCATCTGCTTTTGCACCCAAAAAAAGGATGACAAGAAAACTGAACACCAGCCACAGTGTGTGGATTTGTCAAACTAAATCAAATCCGGAGTTTAGGGGATAAGTCTGTTGGTATGATTTGTAAAACTTGTAAAAAAAAAAAATGCATTATGATGCAGTGACGTAAAAAGGACGGGGCCAGCCAATAACTTTCAATGAGACTACTGTTTGCTGGGTGTAACTCACTGAGGAGGAAAGAGTGAATCAAAACATTTTAACAGAACCATTTAAATATATCAGAGAGCTTCCTGCTTAAACCTACTAAATCATTTCAAAACCAAAAGGAGCCCTGTAAGAGGAAACATTTGCTTCTGATACTGTCTTATAAATTAGTATTTTTATGCTGAGGTTTCTCGAAACGAAGCTTCCGGTACACGATTGTGTTTGTGTTTGCACACTCACACATACACTCCGCGCGCATACACATATGTGAAGAAAACACATATCGAATGCTGTTGGGCTGAATTGTCCCTAATTGCGAAGTTCC
>NW_028009963.1:0-869 GCF_054177405.1 Leptonychotes weddellii | reverse complement strand
CTTCTCCCTCTGACCCTCCCCCCTCTCATGTGCTTGCTCTCTCTCATTCTCTCTCTCTTAAATAAATAAATAAAATCTTTAAAAAAAAAAAAGGGAAAGAAATATGGGTCCACCTATGTTTTTTTCTGATAGCTCTAATTGTCCCAATAGCAATTATTGAATAATCCATCTTTCCCTACCAATTGTAAATATCACCCATGCTATATTCTAAATGTAATTATTTGTATTTCTGGACTTTCCATCCTATATCATTATCCCATCTATTTATTCATGTGGGAATATGATGCTATTTTAATTTTGAATATTTATAACATTTTTTAGTAACAGGCAGATCTAGTACTCCTCTGCATTACTCTTATATTGTAGAATTTTCCCAACTATTCTTTTATTCTGTTTTGTTGGTTTTTTTTGAGAGAGAGAGAGAGAGAAGGCGCAAGTGGGGGGGAGGAGCAGAGGGAGAGGTAGAGAATCAAGCAGACTCCGTGCCAAGCATGGACTTGACATGGGACTTGATCTCACAACCCTCAGATCATGACCTGAGCTGGATGCTCAAGCTGAGATCAAGAGTTGGACGCTTAACCGACTGAGCCGCCCAGGTGCTCCCCCCAACTATTCTTAATTATTTTTTTATATTAACTTTACAGTTACATTGTCTAGGTCATCAAAAAATTACTTACTGATATCATTTTTCTAATTGTGGTAAAAAATGACATAACATAAAATTTACTATCTTTATCATTTTAAAACATACAGTTCAGTAGTGTTAAATATGTTCACATTGTTGGGCAACAAATTTCCAGAACTTTTTCTTTCTGCAAAACTGAAACTCTGTACCCGTTAAACAGCAACTCCCCATTTCCCCCTCTCCC
>NW_028009962.1:0-869 GCF_054177405.1 Leptonychotes weddellii | reverse complement strand
CCAAAGAGGCAAAGAATCTGTACTCAGAAAACTATAAAATACTCATGAAAGAAATTGAAGAAGACACAAAGAAATGGAAAAACGTTCCATGTTCATGGATTGGAAGGACAAATGAGTCTTAAATGCTCTTCTCAATCATAGAAGAGCTGTCGAGTGGTTCTGGGCACAGAGAATGCTGTTGTTTACAGTTCTTAGTATTTGATTACCAGGAGTCCAAAAGCTCAGAGCAGCAATTTAATATCTGAAAATCAACTGTAGTAAAGAATTAATGTTCCTTTTTATAATAGTATTGCCAGAAAACACTTATAAAAAAAGTTACCTGTGTTGAGTTTCTGGTTCACTTATAAATATAGTTGTTAATCTCCACCTGTAATTGTCTTTTGAATGTAACTCTAAATTTTAATGCAGTTAGATTTGCTGAGGCATTTAGCAAGCTACTCTCTCTATTTGCCATTGAAATGTGTCTTAAAAATATGAATAGAGATCCTAAAATTCAGTTATATACATTTACTAAATGTATATAAAAGAATATGGTGGGTGAGTTATATTGGTTTTCTCAAATCTGAAACTCCATTTCCTGTTAAGCTATTAACTTGTCATTAATTGTCTCTGAATTTTCAGACAAAACATAGTGATGCATTTTTCACCTATCTCTCTTCTCCTTTTTTCTTCTCTCTCTCTCTCTCTCTCACTCTCTTACACACACATACACAGGCACACACACATGATTAATATTTGAAAAGCTCACTTTGTGCTTTGTGTACCACATAAACTCTTTTATAGTCTTAATTACACCTTAACTTTTTCCTAGGCATATAACATTAGTTGCCTGCCCTAATTCATTACCAAAAAATGGAACTACATTGCGA
>NW_028009961.1:0-11813 GCF_054177405.1 Leptonychotes weddellii | reverse complement strand
GTCAATGGGATACCACCTCACACCAGTCAGAATGGCTAAAATTAACAAGTCAGGAAAGGACAGATGTTGGTGGGTATGCAGAGAAAGGGGAACCCTCCTACACTGTTGGTGGGAATGCAAGCTGGTGCAGCCACTCTGGAAAACTGTATGGAGGTTCCTCAAAAAGTTGAAAATAGAGCTACCATACGATCCAGCAATTGCACTACTGGGTATTTACCCCAAAGATACAAAAGTAGGGATCTGAAGGGGTTCGTGCACCCCAATGTTTATAGCGCAATGTCCACAATAGCCAAACTGTGGAAAGAGGCAAGATGTCCACTGACAGATGAATGGATAAAGAAGATGTGGTATATATACACAACGGAATATTATGCAGCCATCAAAAGGAATGAGATCTTGCCATTTGCAATGACGTGGCTGGAACTGGAGGGTATTATGCTGAGCGAAATAAGTCAATCAGAGAAAGACATGTATCATATGACCTCACTGATATGAGGAATTCTTAATCTCAGGAAACAAACTGAGGGTTGCTGGAGTGGTGGGGCATGGGAGGGATGGTGTTGCTGGGTGATAGACATTGGGCAGGGTATGTGCTATGGTGAGAACTGTGAATTGTGTAAGATTGTTGAATCACAGACCTGTACCTCTGAAACAAATAATACATTATATGTTAAAAAAGAAGAAGAAGAAGAAGAAGATAGCAGGAAGGGAAAAATAAAGGGGGGGAAATCAGAGGGGGAGACGAACCATGAGAGACTATGGACTCTGAGAAACAAACTGAGAGTTCTAGAGGGAAGGAGGGTGGGGGCTGGGCTAGCCTTGTGATGGGTATTAAAGAAGGTACGTATTGAATGGAGCACTGGGTGTTATACGCAAACAATGAATCATGGAACACTACATCAAAAAATAATGATGTAGTGTATGGTGATTAACATAACATAATAAAATAAAAAAAATTTTTGTGGAGTTCTGAAACATTCTCTTTTTTGAATAATATTTTTTCTATTCATAATAGGGAGTGGGGTGAGAGATATAGCACCTACAATGTATCAGGTATTTCCTATATGTACCCTACAAATTATAACAACTTGTATATCAAGCTACAGCAATGACAAAGGCATTATTGTATCCACTGTACAAATGAAAACAGGTGTATAAAGGTTAAATAACATGCTTAAACTCACAGTGAGTGAGCAAAGATCAGAACTCAGGTCGTCTGAATCCCAAATCCTTGCTCTTCCCTCAAAACCACACTTCCTCCTTTTAGATATGGATATGTGCTAATATCTTCCTCAAAATAAACCAAAATTGAGAATTAATTACCTCTGCCCTTTCCTGTTAATCCTTGAGCAAATCCTTTGCACTTAGGATCAAAAGTAGTTGCAATGATTCTCTTGTTGGACCTCTGCCTTCGTTAGTTTAAGAACCTTTTATTAGTGGCTTCAGAGTCCCTTGTAAGGTGCTCCTTGAATTAATCTTTGGCATACCTAATTCTAGTTTGAATTTGGCCTTTTAGCCTGTGTGGGTTTCACTGTTTACACTTAGGTAATTTTTTTTCCTTTAAAAGTATCATCAGCCCTTTTGTTAATCAAAATCTTTAATGCATCCTCATCTCATCAGTGATTTCCTGTCAGCATCTCTTTGGCATGCTTTGGAAAATCTAGTAATATTAAATATTATTTAAATATAATTTTATTAGTGCTCAGAATAGGCTGTTCAAAAATTATAATAGAATCAGGCTTGTCAATCTGAAATTGGTTCACAACTTTTGCTTGGCTTTCTTACTGCAGAGCAAGTCACTGAATTGTAAACAGGATGACCAGTTTGGTTGAGATGTGTGTCTTTGTGCCTGGATATAATGACAGTCCCATTATATACTGCATCCCATTAAGTGGGAAAGGAGAAAGTTAAGGGAATGTTGTATTTTCAAGTAGGCCATGGGAATTGATGGTAAGGAAAAGGAATAGGAAAAATTTCATCTCTCCATAATTGGATTAAGTGAATATTAAGAAATTTGACGATTGAATAACCAAAGCACCCTGAAGTTTTCACTCTAAGATGCTTGGCAAGCAGAGGCTTAGAAAAGTCAAACCACTGAGAAGGGTTCTGACAAAGTTCTAAGTTAGTCAAGTGGATACTGCAAAGCACAAAATACTTTGAGGGATCCCAGGGAATGTGTGGCAATATGCATTAAGAAAGCATTACAGCTCTATTTTGTTTACATTGAAATACACTTTTAAAGATTTTATTTATTTATTTGAGACAGAGAGAATGAGAGAGACAGAGAGCACATGAGAGGGGGGAGGGTCAGAGGGAGAAGCAGGCTCCCTGCTGAGCAGGGAGCCCGATGCGGGACTCGATCCTGGGACTCCAGGATCATGACCTGAGCCGAAGGCAGTTGTTTAACCAACTGAGCCACCCAGGCGCCCTGAAATACACTTTTAAAAATTAACTGACAGGGCGTCTGGGTGGCTCAGTCGGTTAAGTGTCTGCCTTCAGTTCAGGTCATGATCCCAGGGTCCTGGGATGGAGCCCTGCATCGGGTTCCCTGCTCAGCGGGGAGCCTGCTTCACCCTCGCCCACTCCCCCCTGCTTGTGCTCTCTCTCTTGCAAATAAATGAATAAAATCTTTAAAAAAATTAATTGACAATTATCCCAAGGAAGGGTTGGAGTTGAGGGTTAAGAAGAGAATTAATAGTTAGCTGAGGGCCTACTGTGAGTGGTCAATACATAATGCACGATACCAAGACAAAGTAAGGGCTCTGGTGAAGCTGGAGAGCTCGGGCTGCCTGGGTAGACACGGGGCTGCAAGATCTAGTAGCCACACACCGTGGGTGAGTTTCTTAACCCTTCTTCATCACAGTTTCTTCATCTGTAAAAGGGGATAATAATGGAACATTCCTAACCAGGCTATCAGAAAGATCAATGGAGTCAATAAGTGTAAGGCCTTGAAAGCCATTCCTGGCACAGAGAGAGCACTCAGCAAATATTAGCTATTATTGACAATTGTTGCATTGAATGTTGTCATGTAGGTATTATCTAAACTCAAACTTAACTGATGGTTTGGAGATGTGAGTTAAGATTTGTCTGATGCCAAAGCTCACATGCTTGTTCACATAAAGTTCATGGAAAACACTTTGACAATTGTAAAGTACAATTTTTATATTTAAATGAAAAATTGTTTTCATTTGATTAAATGATTAAGAAGTGAATTTTCTTAAATATCTCAAGAACTTATCAAGTCGAAGATTAACCCAAAGATTGATGAAACAGAAACCCAAAAGATTCACCTGTGTTGATAAAGAAATGAGGTGTTTAGTTCAACAGAATTCAGGTGCATGAGTAGCAGACATTCTCTGAATGTGTGTGTTGGGAAATGAGATAACAGTTGCAACTTACATCTATAAAGTGATAGCAATACCTCATGGAAGCCAATTAAATTTCAATAATTTCCTCTCTTGTTTTGGAGCATGCCAATCTAGACATTTTTGTCATTATAGGCTTTGCTTTCAAGATGATGTGGAGACTGGGGCACCTGGGAGGGTCAGTTGGTTAAGCATCTACCTTCGGCTCAGGTCATGATCCCAGGGTCCTGGGATCGAGTCCTGTATTGGGCTCCTTGCTCAGCGGGGGGTCTGCTTCTCCCTCTGCCCCTTCCCCCTGCTTGTGTGCTCTCTCTCTCTCTGACAAATAAATAAATAAGATCTTAAAAAAGAAAGGATGACATGGAGACAGACAGGAAGGGTAATACACTGAGGTCAGAGTCAGAGTCTCAAAGTTCCCAATTACCTGAAATTATTGACTAGATGAAACTAGATTAAAAAGTTGCTCAGGTTTAGAGTAGAGAACGTGGCTTAGGAGCATCTGAAAAGTAGGAGTTCTCAGCAATCACTGGGTCAGCACAGAGTCATCACAGAATCTGATCAGAAAGCAGAGCCAGTGGCATACCTTAGACTGGTCACCTATTATCTCTAAATTTCCTTTTTTACAAAGTGGCTTGGAACAGGCTTTATATGATGAGATTCTAAACTAGATTGGAAAATCAATCTACTTCAGGGCTGAAATACCCAACAATTGTGAATAAATTGTGGGGCACAAGAATAATAGACTCTTGGAGTTAGAAGGAATCTCAAATATCTTTCGCTTCAGTTCTCTACCTGTGCTTGTTCCTAGTTTTTTTTCTGATCTCATTTTGAGGTTTCTATAAAAAAAACAAACACCTTTGATCTCTAGCAATAGAAAACTTACTATTACACACAGAAAAGTTACCATTTTCAGATGACTTAATGGCTAGAAAAACGCTTTCTTAGATTGTGCAAAATCTGTATTCAATAACTTCATTCATCTCTCTTACTTCAATCCAGTGAAGGCACATTCAATCTCTAATATCTCTTTCAGATTTGACCATGATAGTTCCCTAAAATTTTCTTCAGGTTGATCATTCTTATTCTTTCAAAACTTCTTTCACAGGCCATCTGGTTTTGAGACCCTTAAATAAATGACCACTATTCACTTTCCATCTTGCTGACATCCCTTTTAAAGTCTATTTTTTCATAACTGAATACAATTTTCAAGAGGGGCCTCCACTGATAAGGTCAGAATACCACATGGCTGTCACTCTAGAACATGTTGCTTCAGACCCCGAAGATTGTTTGACCACTAGGAACTACTGACTCTTGTCGAAGTTAATGGTAATTTCAATCCCTTAAGTTTTTTTTTTATGAGTAGTCTTGTCTCCACGCTCCTGTATTTGTAAAATTTGTTTTGTCCATCCTTCCTTCCTTCCTTCCTTCCTTCCTTCCTTCCTTCCTTCCTTCCTTCCTTTGTTCCTTCCTTCCTTTTATTTTTTGCTGCAGCTAAGTGCAGTATTTATCTCTTTTATATTCCATCTGTTTTAATTTGTCCCATTTCTCCAGACTGCTAAGATAATTTGGGATTTTGTCTTTAATATCCTTTCCATTTGCTATTCCCATCTGTAATTTGCAAGTTTGATTGTGTGTTTCTTTCAGGAGAGCGAACTATCACAGGCTGCTGACCCACTCTCGGGGGTGAGCCCAGCCCAATACAGGTGACAGGGAGACCAAAGGTTCTGCCAAGAAACATTAGAAACTTGACAAAAACAGCCTTGGTAATGAGAGGGATAAAAATGAGCCCAAACTAGTTCCCACTGAGGGACAATAGCTTTAGCAGGTACATTTTAAGTTTGTCTGGGTAGACCACTGCCTCCCTATCAGCACTGCAAAATGGAAAAAGCAGCTGGAGGTGAGACTGGTGTCAGGGTGTATGGGAGTTACATCCGGCTCAGGCTGAGCCATGGGCTCCTATGCATTTTCCTCTCCCCTCACCCATCTGTGCCCTGTGGGCTGGGCGACTACCAACCGCTAAAGAGATAGTGCTGAAATAGAGTGGAGTCAACATGGAGGTTTAGACTGAAACATACGAGACTCCCCTTTCTAGGGGCGCCTGGGTGGCTCAGTTGTTAAGCATCTGCCTTCCGCCCCCGACGTGTTCCCGGGGTCCTAGGATGGAGCCTCACATTGGGCTCTCTGTTCGGCAGGAAGCCTGCTTCTCCCTCTCCCACTCTCCCTGCTTGTGTTCCCTCGCTCACTGTGTCTCTCTCTGTCAAATAAATAAATAAAATCTTAAAAAAAAAAAAGAGACTCCCCTTTTTAGAGAATTCCTTCCTTTTCAAAGTCATGGAAGTGCATCAACAGCAGCCTGGAATTTATTTCCTTCCTCCAGGTACACATTACCTTAAGAGATGCCTAACACCCTCAGGAAATACATGCTCACAGGGGATAATAATGAAATATTTTAGGATTAAAATCTCTATAAAAGAAAGACAACAAATAGAACAAACTTAGTTATTAAACAGAATTAAGAAATCAGAGAGAACAAGAACAGAAACTAAGGATAATGAGTACCTTAAAAGAGATAAGAGATTATATGAGAAACATGAAGCAAGAATAAAAAAAAATCAGAAATAAGAATCATTTAGAGCCACTGAGTATAAACATATAATAGTTGAAATAAAGAACATGGTAGATGAGTCAAATAGAAGAATGAATGAGACTTAAAAATGAATTAATTGGTTGGGATATTTTGTCAAGGAATTCTTCCAGCAAGTATCAGGAAGGGATAAATAAAGGAAAAATATAAAAGGATTGCTAAAAAAATATGGAGAAAAGACATAAAAATGCCATAATATAATAGAGGTCATGAAAATGAGAAAAATTAAAATTACAGGTACAGATTATTTCCTACTGTAACAGAAGGCTGGAGGACCTCAGATTGTAAATACTGTTAGAATGTCATAAACTAAGAAAAAACCCACACTTAGATACATTGTAATGAAATGTGAGACTATCAAAGACAGTAAGTAGTTTCTAAAAACTTCCAGAGAGAAAAAGCAACTCTTGTAATATAAAGGAACAAGGATCAGATTGATATCAAACTCCTGTGAGAAGGTCAATGTAAGACCTTAACATCTAATTAGAGTTTTATATTAACTAAACTATCAATTTAAATGCACAGTCGTAGATAAGCAAGGCATCAGAAATTTTACCAACTATGCTTTTGGAGAATCCTCCTTGAGGAAACACTCAAAGATGTATATATAAAGTAAGTCCACTATTGGATGGGAAGTAAAGTTAGGATTACTGTTAAAATGAAAAACAACCCAAAGATATACTCAGAATAATTTTTGAAATAGTATCAATATGACTGGGGTGAGTAGAAGGATTGAATCAGGGGTGGGGGATATTGTTGAAGAACCACGGCGGGGGAGGGGACTGGAGCTACTAAGTTATCACTTGGTCAAGGAATGAGGTGTTGAGTGGAGCTTTAGTTAATGAGAAGCCTAAGAAACTGATAGGGGAAAATGAATAAAGTATGACAAATAATGAAACAAGAAATAAGATGGCTAGGGATCAAAAGGTAAGGATATATGGTTGGGTAAAAACAAAATTTAATCCTTATACAAAAAATATTCAATAGGTTTAATGGATAGAAAAAGATGATTAGATCAATACAAATTAAAAGAAGTATATTATATATTAATAAAGAGCAACAATTTTTAAGGAAGTGTAATAAACATGAATATGTGTGCATTAAAAAATTACCTTAGGGAAATAAACAACTGAAAGAACTATGGGGATAAATAGATGAATTAACAATTAGGATTGGATATGTCAATTAGAAAAAATAAACAGCAGAGTTGAATTACTAATCGATATAAATTACTTTCATCAAATAGAGAACCCACCTTCTCAAAACTCAACAACTTCCAGAGAACCAAGATCATAATATATACTCTGATTATACATGTAGTAAAATAAGGAATCAATAACCAAAATAGCTGAGAAGTCTCATATGTTGGAAACTTAAAATAATCTGAATACTTGAAGAAGAAATTGTAACGGAAATTTCAAAATAGAACAAGTAACACAGCTGTGACACAGCTAGTGCAGTTCTTAAAGGAGATTTATAGCTTTAAATACATTTTTCCACAGAAAATAAGGAATAATAAAAACATATTCAATCAGCTTGTAATCATGTTTTCATTCAAGTCGTGGGTGACAATGTTGAATGGGACTGAACCTAAGACCAAAAGTCGTAAGACTTCAAAGATCTCCCTATGTTAAATCAATCTCTTAATTGATAATCCTGGAGCAGGTATTCCATTGTGACATAAGTACATTAAAACTCAGGCAATAATGTTTCTATGCCACAGTAAAGACATCATGGGTATTTCTGTCAAATGACACTTAAATACAGAATTATGCTGTCTATAGCATTCTCTTCTATGTTCCAGGCAATTTTCAAAAAAAAGGAGGAGAGGGGGAGGAGGGGGAAGGGAGGAAGAAAGGTGAGAATTTCTAGGACATGGTTATTGTGAATCCTTCCTGACTCCCGATGACTGTCTCTTTACTTTAAAATTATTGATGCATTACTTATTTACTAATTTGTTCGAAATATTTCCTCAGTTGAACATCAAACTTACCAGACTCTATAGTTTGTATTACCAACTTTATCTCTTTTTTGAACATTGCAACAATTACCCATCCCCAGTCTTGCTTTTACTTAGATTTTGCACAATTCTTCAAAATTTCACAATTTAAAATTTCTGTGGCAGGTAGTAAGGTGGAAGCAAGGAGCAAGGGTGAGAGTCAGTGAAAATTAATCACACTAGACTCCTACGATGATGTAGGTCAAGAAAGCCAATGGGCAAGATCAAGAAGGATGTTGGAAATGAACTATTTAACCTGTTCAGGTAGAAAATAATTCTTTTTGTGTATAATAAAACATTGTTCTTACTTGGCACACATGATCACCTACTCCCACAGCTCACTGTCCTGTGTGTTCCCAACCAAGGGGCACTTTTCATTCATTTATTGCATGAACCCATGTGAGGGCTGAAATTGCTGAAATTTAACCCTTTTTAAGGTTTGAAATTTAACCTTTTTTAAGCTATGAAATGGCAATGTAACAGCAAGTACAAGGCATTGGATGTCCAGTAGAGAACAAAAAGATAGAAGCTCTGCTCTTAGGACACTTACCTTCTATACAGGGACAATGTGATGGATGAAAGTCTCCTAAGCCTAGAAAGTTTAGAGTGAATACATTGTTCAAACATGGACATTTTTGAGAGTAAAAGTTTGGGGGCACTATTAACAATTATGTTGGGACAATAGGACTGTTGAGGGCAAACCAGTATGTGTGATCTCCCAACTTAGAGAGGATAGGATAGGGGCACCCGGGTGGCTCAGTCGGTTAAGCCTTCGACTCTTGGTTTCGGCTCAGGTCATGATCTCAGGGTCCTGGGATTGAGCCTCCATGCCAGTCTCTGTGCTCAGCATGGAGTCTGCCTGGGATTCTCTCTCTTCCCCCCCGCCAAACCCTCCCCCTGCTTTCTCTCTCAAATAAATAAATAAATAAATAAACAATTTTTTTTTTTTAAAAGAGAGGATAGGATAGGTTTGTAATAATAGCAGTGACAGTAGATGGTACTATTTCTTGAAACCTACATGTGCTAAGCACCCTAACAAGCACTAGGCACCTCATTTCTTTCACAGTCCTATGAGATGGGATATTGAGGCTTTTAGAGGTTCCCAAGCTGTCAGTGCAGGAGTGAGATTTGAACCCGTTAAAATCCAAAGCCAGTGCTTGTAAACAGCGGGTCCGTTAAGTAGGAGACTCTCTAGAAGCTTGAAAGAAGAAGCTTCTGGACACTTAGGGAAACAGATATTTTATAGAATGACTAGTCAGCTTCTAAAGGACATTATGCCAAGAAGTGATACAAGATGAAAATGTGAATAAGCCTGAAAAGGGGTGAAAGACCTGGAGGCTGGGTTGGTGACAAGTGACTCCGTGAGGTCAGGGACATTTATAGACACTGTACAATTTTTCTGTGCCCATGTCATGAACAACAGCCATGATACCTTCTCATGTAGCTTGGACCACTGGCCATTAGTCTTAACTTGTATTTTTAATGTTTGTGCATATTTGATAAGTAACTGATTCCTAAAAGATGTTGATAGACTCAGAGGATTTAAATCATTTCATTACACTGCTTTCCAATTGTCCACCTGTCAGCCCTCACATCATTTGTCCAGGGCACTTGCTATGTACTGTGAGCTCTTTGGGGCTAATGATGTAAAAAGAATTTGAACTTTCAACAGTAAATAATCTGCTAGATAACAGCAGCTGGCTGGATAGAGACCATCTTTGGTGCCACGAACATCCTCCCTCCTGCCAAACATTTTTGTCCTGTGGAGCACCCTCCAGAACTCACTTTAACATCCTGGAAATGTTCCCTGACTAAGCAGTTTTGGTCTCAATGTTCTTATCTCTGTATGTGGCAAATGTGTTTCTCCGACTAATGTGGGTTTATATGTATATATGTATAAAAATGAGAAGTTGGCAAGAAATAGAAATGGACTTCTATAGATAGACTGCCTCTCCTAGTGCTAATATTTATCCATCTATCTTGCCACACTCTGGATTACTGGGACTCTATATGTACAGACAATCTCTTTCTGAAATTATAAACAGCATCTTTGCACTTATTATATAATGTGATGGAGCTAATAGTACCTCAATAAATGCTCCTAGTATATTATGACTTTCCAGTCTCTGTTTTGTGGTGATCAACATAGAATCAACTGAAATAATTTTACCGCATTTGTAATTAAGCCCTCAGAAAAAGGAAAGAGTTAGAATGTATATTTTATGACACAGTTTTATGCAGCAAGATACATGTCAATGTAACTTTTCTCTTTGCTAAATGTAAAATGGGCCCCAAAAGTAATTTCACTAGGTCACAAAACTCTTCTTTCTTTTTAAATAAATACAGTTTCTTTTCCAATAGATAAGAAAAGAAATTCATTGGCTTCAGGTTATGTGAGGTGAGGAAATCGGGGGAGGCTATCCTATTTGAAAGGATAAGAATGTGCACAATGAAAATAGTTAGAGAGCCTGGGTCCTGGTTGGCACCACTTTTATCTAGTGTGTGATAGCAGGAAACAGGGTGGATTAAAATCTTTTTCAGGTGGATTGAAAAGGTCATTCTCATTACTCTCCTCAGATCATTGGAGGTTCTATTTATTTTCTGCCTCTTTCCACTTGATACTTCTTTCTAGTTTCCAAGTTTTTCCTCCCGAGGTGGTGGTCAGTATACAAAGAATTCCCTAACTCTGGCAAGTGGAATTATTTTTCAAATTATTAGTATTATAGTAATTGTTATTACCACTTTAAAGATATTCCTGTCCAGATACTTTGAATATTACAGCAGGGACCCTTATTATGAAAACTCATGACTTTGGGTTTCTATCCCTAATAAGATATTAGGTCAATTGACTCAAAGAAGAAGAACTCCAGCTGGAGTCTTTTGTGACTGTAGGGGAAATAAAATAGAACAAAAAGAAGAAACAAACAAACAAACAAACAAACAAACAAAAAACTCAACAAGCCCATAACCATAGAAGAAACCTCCAGTGCCTTGTGTTGGTAATTCAATGTAGCATAAAGTAAGTTTATAGTTGTTAAAATCCAATTCCATTACTAGGACTGGTTAATACCCTACCTATCTATGAGGTTGGAGAAGTTTCCCTCAGTGGGAAGATCCCTAATGATATTAGCTACTCCATCATTTAGCCCTTGAGTAATTATTTTGTAAGCATACACATATCATCATCATCATCATCTTCATTTCTCTGGTACTCACTAACTTGTGGCATGACAATAATAATTTGAAACTTTGTGCAGTCTTTTGTAATAAGTAATCTAGGATCTGAAGACATTTCTAACTAGCATTTTCCATGAACCTTTTAAAAAGGAGAAATTTGATTGCTTTTTTCCCTTTATCTACAGTCCCTACAGCTGCATCAAATGAATGAGAAGTGAATGTTGAGTTCATTTAGATCTCCTGGAAAAATAGATCCTTCATGGGCAAAGCTAACATCTCATCATTGATGTGAAAACCTAAATTTCAGATTTCAAGGAAGGGAGTGTATTCTTTTGATAGCATATGTAAGTGGGAAAGCTAATCTTACAGTTTTTTTTTCCCCCTAACTTTCTTATTTTAGGCGTCCCCTGGGACTAAATATTCTCTTATATGAATTCCATATCTAGTATTGTTCAAAATACTTTATTACAATCATATCTTTTCATGTAATTTGGTTTATTGGGTGTGGATTAACTTCACCACTTTAGTAGGTACAGAAGAATGAGACTGGTTACCCTGCTATATGACTTGTCATTCTAAGTTAGCTTCTTTAAGCATCTTTTCCCCCAGGGTGGCTAGGGTTCAGAGA
>NW_028009960.1:0-869 GCF_054177405.1 Leptonychotes weddellii | reverse complement strand
ATATTGCTGGTAGAAATGTAAATTATTGTATATTTTTTTGGAAACCAGTATCTAGCAAGATTTAATAAAATGGAAAACACCTTTCCACTGGGCAATCTCATGTCTGGTTTTCTAGCCCACAGAAATAAAAGCACTTGTAAGAAAGGTACCTGCAAAGATATTTATTGCTGTGTTGTTCGTAGGGCAAAAAACCCAGAAATAAAATGTACCCATAAAAGTGGAATGCTGGAAAATTTATGGCTTAGCCACACGGTGAAATATTGTGTGGCCATTAAGAAACAATGAATTCGAGCCAATGCCAAGTGACTTGGAAGAATTTCCCTGTGGCAGGAAAGTGTAGTGTGATCCCATTTTGAATGTTCTGGGTGTTATATGTCCATATATAAAATGGTTATGGCTGTATGTGTACGTATAGTACGTGAAGAGCAGGGATAAATGATGAAGGCAAGCATACTACGTTGTCAGCACGGGATATCACGGGCAGCAGGGGGATGTGAGTGAAGGTGGGGGAGGGCAGGCAGAAAGATAAGGGGAAAAAAAAGATTGCAAATAAAACAAAAACAGTATATGTGCTCTAGTCTCATGGATACATTTAGGTAAAATTACGTATGATGGTATGTATTATTTTATGTATATTTAAAAAATATTTTTTCAATTAAAAAGAATAAAGCAGGGGCGCCTGGGTGGCTCAGTCGGTTAAGCGTCTGCCTTCGGCTCAGGTCATGGTCCCAAGGTCCTGGGATCGAGTCCCGCATCGGGCTCCCTGCTCAGCCAGGAGCCTGCTTCTCCCTCTCCCACTCCCCCTGCTTGTGTTCCCTCTCTCGCTGTCTCTCTCTGTCAAATAAATAAATAAAATCTTAAAAAAAAAA
>NW_028009959.1:0-869 GCF_054177405.1 Leptonychotes weddellii | reverse complement strand
ACATTTGAACTTGGGCACTTTACACACCATACCCTATATTTGCCACCACAAACCTGTTCACCCTTCACGCATCCACTCCTGGCTCCTTCTGCTGAGTATTCCCCTCTCCCCACTCCCTGGTGACTCAGAATAAATTGTACCATATCTTGGTTTCTACTCCTGCATATGTGGCAGTGTTATTCACCATCATTCGTTTATATGAACACTTTTGGGATTGGAGTATCGGAGTTGTTAATTTGTTAATATAATTATTTTGATTAAAGTTGATCACTCCAATTGTGTTTAATATATTCAAATCACTGTTCCTGCTTTAAAAGGAAAACTAGAAATCTTAATGTACCTTAAAAACCTAACATCTATCAGAATTGATGTTAAAGTGTTGTTTCTCCTTGGAGTCCGTGAGATCCTATGAGGCAGTGGGACCCTATTAAGAGATCATCTCCTTGAGAACTTGTAGGGAAATTAAAAACTCTTGAATTTTTCCAAGGTGTGAAGCAATATAAATACCTCACTGGCTATAGAACAACAGCAAACACTAGAGTTTACCCAGCAGTTTCTTGGCTGGTAGTAATAGAAGTCTAATTCTGGAGAGCATTAAAAGCATTTGAGAATAGTGATGCTGGAATAAAATGCGTAGCTAGATCAGTATCACAATTACTAGAAGGAAACTGAATTAATGTGAACAATTAACACAAAACACTGTCCCAACTTATATTTTTTCACCTTTCTTTTTTTAATTTTTTTTTTTAAAGATTTTATTTACTTATTTGAGACAGAATGAGAGAGAGAGAGAGCACATGAGAGGGGGGAGGGTCAGAGGGAGAAGCAGGCTCCCTGCCGAACAGGGAGCCCGATGCGGGACTCGATCC
>NW_028009958.1:0-869 GCF_054177405.1 Leptonychotes weddellii | reverse complement strand
CACTCTGCACCTGCGTCCACCAGGGCAGCACAGACGCCATCCTAGTTCTGCTGTGCCCAGCTGTGTGCTGCCGACGTGGCCCAGTGTGGCAGGTGAAACCTAGGCCCCCGAACCCAGTAGCTCACATTGCCACCTGAGCTCCTCAACCGAGGAAGGGACAGGCGAGGCTAGGTGGGGAGAGACAGGGAGGGGGCTACGGAACCAGGCTCACGGAAATCCCAGAGGTGGAGGAATGTTATAGACAAGATATTAGCCAGAGAGAAGCGAATGTAACAAATCCGCCTTGTTTGTTCTAAATATAGATGAGATATTGTCATAATATTTACAAATCCACCTTGTTTGTCTTAAATGTTATAGACGAGATGTTTACCAAGTCCCCTGCTCAGTTTTCTATAAAAGCCCTCAATGGCAACCTGTTGCGGACCCCTCTCACTCTAGAGAGCTGTTCTCACCTTCCCTTCGTAAACCTCCACTTCACTTCACCCTATTGTCTGAGAGATTCATTCTCCGACTCCGGGAGACGAGAACCCTCCAATCCTGCAACAAGATGATTCTGGCTGATTTTGTCGGGTTCTGCAGGAAGCTGACTGCATCCAGCTGTAGACACGCTCCGACCGGCCCTCATCCCACCTGGATCTCATGTCATCCAATCCATAGTCATGAGGATCTCAGCTGAAGCCCGAAGAGCCTGGCCAGCCGGAGGGTGGGGGGGATGTTTGCAGGTCCCGCAGGGAGGGGAGAGCTGGAGGCAATGTGCAGGGCTGTGGGCCCCCCACGAGCTGGCTTGTGCAGGCTGAGCCCAGAGGTCTGGCCCAGGAGACCCTGGAGTCAAGGTGCACGTGGCATCTGGTCCTGTTTCCTGGGGCCGC
>NW_028009957.1:0-869 GCF_054177405.1 Leptonychotes weddellii | reverse complement strand
AAAGAGGGCACGTATTGAATGGAGCACTGGTTGTTATACACAAACAATGAATCATGGAATACTACATCAAAAATGAATGATATAATGTTTGGTGATTAACATATAATAAAATAAAATTAATAAAAAAATCATTATCTATCTAGTTACCCAGGTTTGAAATCCTACTGTAATATTGGACTTCTCACTTTATCAAACCCCTGTTAGTCTATAAGTTATTCAGTTGTGCTAATTCTATATAAAATTATTGCTGCCCATATTCTGCCTTTGTTTTCTCTTGCTTCACTTATTACAAAAATTAGTTATTAGTTATACTTGCTAATGCTTATATAACCATTATTACAAACATTTAATGATGCATCAAACATTTTTTTTAATGCCTATTGTATATCAAGTACTCCTCTGATTTCCAAAGAGTCATCCTCAATCAGGGGTGCCTGGGTAGCTCAGCTGGTTAAGTGTTTGACTCTTGATTTTGGCTCAGGTCATGATCTCAGGGTCATGAGATTGAACCCTGCATCAGGCTCCGTGCTCAGTGTGGAGTCTGCTTAAGATTCTCTTCCTCTCCTTCTCCCTCTACCCCTCCGCCCTCACATGTGTGAGTGTGCTTTCTCTTTCTCTCTCTCTAAAACAAAACAAAACAAAACAAAACAAAAAACAAATCCTCAATCAATACAAGACCCTTGCTTTCATGGAGTGTATAGCGGAAAGGAGAACGGAAATAGGTAAACAGTCAATTACTATAAAGGGCTAATGCCTCATCTCCTTCTTTAAAAACCTGTTTTACTTATTGTTTTGTTTGCTGCAGGATTAAAGTCTAAACTGCTTGGCAATAAATTCCTTCACAGTCTCTCCTCTACCTTTGTTCTCGT
>NW_028009956.1:0-869 GCF_054177405.1 Leptonychotes weddellii | reverse complement strand
TCCCGGATGTCTCTGGACGGAATATAATGACATCTTCCACAAGCGAGGGTTCAGGAGTGGGAGTGGTACCCAGGGGAGTGGAAAAGATGTGGAATTGGGGATGGGGCAAGATGTGCAGCTGGGAAGAGAGCTCATACTCATATCAGGGCCCTAAGGCTACCAGCTCCTGAGAAACCCACAGGATCTTGACTGGAGTTGGGCTCAGCCTGGGACTGGGCCTTCCCAAATGTGCCCCACTGCCTAAGAGTTGAGGAGGCCTCTGGCCGAGAGCCCGGGTGGGCCCTGGCATGCAGAGAGAATCCAGGAGGGGACATGTTACCTGATATACGTGTGACTCTGGAGGGTCTACAGAGAATGTGGGACCAAGGCTAGGACCTTGCTTGGTGTTTTCTGAGCCCTTTCTGCTAAGATCGAGTAGGCTGAGGAGACACAGTCCAAGAGGGGTTTGTTCTGGATGCTGGAGAAGCCAGATGGCACAGGGGCTAGGAACACCCCCGGGGTGTTGGCCAGGAGGGTGACAACGAGGAAGAGATAAAGGACTCCAAGGAGTTGAGACGGGTATTAAAGAGGAAGAGAGACTGCTAGGGGACAAGGAGTCTGCTGTCCCTTCCATGGACAGAGCTGGGAGTAGGACTAGAGGGGCAGCACTCCCTGGAGGGAGCCTATCGGGCCAGAACAATGCGTGGCCTGGGGGCTCCTAGGCCAGACACTGGGAAGAGCTGAGAGTTCCCCCATACTTGGAGTGCTGTCGCAAAATACAAATATTCCAATGTGTGATGAGAGAGGAGGAGACAGTCCTTCTGCTGGATGAGCAGTGCCTGGTTTGGCCTCCACTGGCCACGGGTCCCAGGCCTCTCCTCCTGGGCTGG
>NW_028009955.1:0-869 GCF_054177405.1 Leptonychotes weddellii | reverse complement strand
TATTGTTAACATTTTTTTTAAAGATTTTATTTATTCATTTGAGACACAGAGATACAGAGAGAGAGAGAGAGCATGAGCAGGGAGAGAGGCAGAGGGAGAGGGAGAAGCAGGCTCCCCACTGAGCAGGGAGCCCGATGCGGGGCTCGATCCCAGGACGCCGGGATCATGACCTGAGCTGAAGGCAGATGCTTAACCATCTAAGCCACCCAGGCACCCCTACTGTTAACATTTTAAAACATAGATTTGAAAGAACAGTATGATGAACAACCACACTGCACCCATTATGACATTTTAGTTCCATTTCAGCATGCATCTCCAAAAAAGGATATGCTCCTGTACAATCATGATATACCATTATCATGCTAGGAAAATGACCAATAACTTAATACCCAGTCTGAACCCTCCTACACTGTTGGTGGGAATGCAAGCTGGTGCAGCCACTCTGGAAAACTGTATGGAGGTTCCTCAAAAAGTTGAAAATAGAACTACCATACGACCCAGCAATTGCACTACTGGGTATTTACCCCAAAGATACAAAAGTAGGGATCCGAAAGGGTACGTGCACCCCGATGTTTATAGCAGCAATGTCCACAATAGCCAAACTGTGGAAAGAGCCAAGATGTCCATCGACAGATGAATGGATAAAGAAGATGTGGTATACACACACACACACACACACACACACACACACACACACACACACAATGGAATACTATGCAGCCATCAAAAGGAATGAAATCTTGCCATTTGCAACGACGTGGATGGAACTGGAGGGTGTTATGCTGAGCGAAATAAGTCAATCAGAGAAAGACATGCATCATATGACCTCACTGATATGAGGAATTCTTTTTTTCTTTTTTTTTTTAGAT
>NW_028009954.1:0-869 GCF_054177405.1 Leptonychotes weddellii | reverse complement strand
TCTAGAAGGAGGAGCTGGGATCCCACTTCCCAGGTTCTGCTGGAACCAGAGCCCCAGGTAAAAACACAAACTGCCCTCCAGTTTGTAACCTTAAAGGGAGAAACTCTCAGGGAATTATCAGCCAATGTCGGGTTTCTTTGGAAGGAAAGAGACTTGAATGTAGGACAGAGAAGCTGTGATTAAACCTTAGGCACATTGGGGAATATCAGAGAGGCTCAGTGTTTTCAGGAGGAAAGGGGGCAATTTAGAAGGCTGTTAAGAACTAAAAGTCCATTGGAGGTATCTGGGAGTTAAAGTGTTGTGGCTTCTCATGGGTGAGTCCTGTTGGAGGAGGTGGGTGGGGGGGTGGGGATGGAGAGATGAGAATAGTGTTCTGCTAGCGGGAATAATGGAGTATCCATGTGTCAGGTCAAGTCCATGTCTTCCTGTTGGGTTCCCAGTTTATTTGGAGTGGTAGTGTGTTAGAGCTCCCCCTGCCCAAACCTCCTGCCTCTGTTTTGTGACATTTCCCGTTATGACTTACCACATTTCCCCCTTCTGAGCAAGATTTGCCTTGATGAGCAAAATAAGTCAGAGAAGGACAAATACTATATGATTTCCATCATTTGTGGACTTTATGAAATAAAACATATGAGCAAAGAGAAGAAAAAAGAGGCTAACCAAGAAACAGACTCTTAACTATAGAAAAGAAACTGATGGTTTTCAGAGGGGAGGTGGTTGGGGGGATGGGTTCAGTAGGTGGTGGGGATTAAGTCATGCAGTTGTGATGAACGCCAGGTTTGCCTGGAAGTGTTGAGTCACTAGATTGTACACCTGAAATGAATATAACACTGTATATTAACTAATTGTAATTTAAATAAAAACTTAAA
>NW_028009953.1:0-869 GCF_054177405.1 Leptonychotes weddellii | reverse complement strand
TATCTGAACACTTGGGTGGGATTGGTGTGGTTTGGGAATTGAGTAAAAGGAGAAAAACTGCAGGAGGAAGTTACCCTCCACTAAAAAATAGAGAGCAAGGCTTCACCAACTGGTTTTGATGATTATTTCATTCCCAGTGCAAGGTCTTCCAATCACTTGTTCACGGATATATTCTTTCTTCTGATTCTCTTTGACACATTTTGAACTCCTAAATATGCCTTAGTGATTAAGATCTATCACTGAACATAATAGACCAGAAAACTATTCTGTGGAATGGGACGGGGGTGGGGGGCAGAATATCAAAGTAAGCCTTAGTTAAATAAGTACTTTTTATAGTATGTAATAATATGCAAATGCTGTAAGAAAAAAATACAGCAGGGTATGGTGTATCAGGAGAGGAATGATGAGGAATGAGTGCGGGAAGAAAGGAGTTGAAATCAGAGAAGTTAATGGGTTGTACTGTTTGGGGATGTCATGGGTTGGTGTAATCGGCTGTTACTTAGGGAAATAGGGTGCCCCTGCAGATCTGAGCAGAGGAGGCACATGATCCGGCTTCACCCTTTGAAAGGGTCACTCTGACTACTGTGTTATGAGGAGATTTTGGAGAGCTAACAGAGCCTTCCAGAGTAAGTTCTGGTCCCCATCAGATTCTCTCCTGATATTTTTTCTTCTTAACATATAACAAGATAATGATTAAATATTGAATTATATAATTATCATGTTTCTTTTAAGCTGCCAGTGATTATCAGTTACCATTGATTTAATAGCATCTTTTCAGGGGGAAAAAGAGAGCACTGTGACCATATTAAATAAACCTCTCCATCTTTATTTCAGCAACAGTATATTTAAAAAGTACATGTTAGAGGGGC
>NW_028009952.1:0-869 GCF_054177405.1 Leptonychotes weddellii | reverse complement strand
GGGTGGCTCAGTCATTAAGCGTCTGCCTTCCGCTCGGGTCTTGATCCCAGGATCCTGGGATCGAGCCCCGCATCGAGCCCCGTATCGAGCCCCGCATCGGGCTCCCTGCTCAGTGGGAAGCCTGCTTCTCCCTCTCCCACTCCCCCTGCTTGTGTTCCCTCTCTAGCTGTGTTTCTGTCAAATAAATAAATAAAATCTTAAAAAAAAAAAGAAGTTAATTATTTATAGAAAGGTGACAATGAAAAATAAAACGATGAAATCAGAGAGGGAGACAAACCATAAGACTCTTAATCATAGGAAACAAACTGAGGGTTGCTGGAGGGACGGGAGGTGGGGGGATGGGATAACTGGGTGATGGCCATTAAGGAGGGCATATGATGTAATGGGCACTGTATCTAAATCGCTGAACTCTACCTCTGAAACCATTTGTTAATTAATTGAATTTAAATTAAAATAAATAAATAAATAAATCGACAGGAAAAAAGAAAAGTGGCAACTGAGATTTATCTCAAGCTACAACAAGAATACCGAATCAAATAAAAGAGAAGTAGGGGGGAAAAAGTAAATCCATTACCAAAAAAAACCCCACAAAAAAAACAAAGTAAGTGTAACGTTTCTTTTTTTTCTTTTAAGATTTTATGGGCGCCTGGGTGGCTCAGTTGGTTAAGCAACTGCCTTCGGCTCAGGTCATGATCCTGGAGTCCCGGGATCGAGTCCCACATCGGGCTCCCTGCTCAGCAGGGGGTCTGCTTCTTCCTCTGCCCTCTTCCCTCTCGTGCTCTCTGTCTCTCATTCTCTCTCAAATAAATAAATAAAATCTTAAAAAAAAAAAAAGATTTTATTTGACAGAGAGAGACACAGTGAGAGAG
>NW_028009951.1:0-869 GCF_054177405.1 Leptonychotes weddellii | reverse complement strand
AGTGGTCACATATTCTTTCAGTTTCTGCTGGTCGTGGAAGCTCTGCATCTCTCCATCCATTCTAAATGAAAGCCTTGCCAGATAAAGTATTCTTGGCTGCATGTTCTTCTCATTTAGTACCCTGAATATGTCTTGCCAGGCCTTTCTGGCTTGCCAGGTCTCTGTGGATAGGTCTGACGTTATTCTGATGTTCCTCCCTCTGTATGTAAAGACTCTCTTCCCCCTAACTGCCCTTAAGATGGTTTCCTTGGTTCTAAGATTTGCAGGTTTTACTATTACATGCCGGGGTGTTGGCCTGTTTTCCTTGATCTTAGGAGGGGTCCTCTCTGCCTCTAGGACTTGAGTGTTTGTTTCATTCCCTAGATTAGGGAAGTTCTCAGCTACGATTTGCTCAAATACATCTTCTAGTCCTCTCTCTCTCTCCACTCCCTCCGGGATTCCAGTTATTCTGACATTGGAACGCTTCATGGTGTCACTTATTTCTCTGATTCTAGTTTCATGGATTCTGAGTTGTTTTCCCTGGCCTCCTCTTTTCCCTTTTTATCTATTATGTTGTCTTCCAGGTCACTTATTCGCTCTTCTGCCTCAGTTACCCTAGCTCTTAGATTATCTAGATTGGATTGGATCTCATTGATACCATTTTTAAGTTCTGCCAATTCACCTTTTATTTCTGCCCTTAGAGACTCTATGTTGCCATTAATTGATTTCTCCATTCTAGCCATTGTCTTCACAATTGCTAGCCTGAATTCCATCTCCAACATCTTGGTTATATCTGCATCCATTTGTAAATCTGCAGCATAAGTCATAATCTCTGAGTCTTTTCTGTTTTGGGGGCTCCTCCTCCTAGTCATTCTGTTGATGGGTGTTTG
>NW_028009950.1:0-11814 GCF_054177405.1 Leptonychotes weddellii | reverse complement strand
AGGGAATGTATAGAGTCCAAATTATTGACCAGAACCCAAGCAAGATGCACCTGTTTTCTAGGGACCTTAGGGTTGCTGGCCTCTTGTTTTCCCAGCCTGTCTTCTGGGGGAGGGGCCTACTGCGCTGTTTCTCAGGCAACCCTGTTTGGGCAGAGTTGCCCTGCCCCCCTGTGGCGGGGGATGGGTTCAGTGGGCACCAGTTTTTGGGGGCTTTTGTTCTCTGGCGGCTTTCCCTGGTGGCTTTCCACGTCTCTTCCAAGAGTCAGAGCAGAAGAGACCATTTCCAACCCTCTGCCTCAGAGCAGAGATCACAGTCTGTTCTTCAGTAAGCTCTCCAGGCCACAGTATCTCCGTTTCTGTCCATGCTGCTATAAACTGCAGCATCCTGGGTTGTGTGCCCCTCCACAGGGCTCCCAGTCCTGCCTCCTGGTTGGGGCACGTCTCTGCCCTTTTGTGCTTCTAAAACTGCCAGCTGCTCCCAGTTCACACGTGTGACCAGGTTTCCATCCTGGGGGCTGCCCTAAAGTCCTTTCCCAGCTGCTACCGGTCTGCGAGTCTGTGCCCCAACCCCAGCGTGCAAGGCTGTAGCTCACCAGCGGTGTAGGATCCCACAGCCAGGCTCCCTCCCGCTGCCATTTATCCTCGAAATCTGTCCGCAGAATCACGGCTTCCTGCTTCATACCTCGAAACCAACTGCCTGCAATATTCTATTTGTAGAGATCCAGATCTATCTTTTTACATCTCAGGCTGATTTCATGGGTGCTCAGAGTGGTCTGGTAGATATCCAGCTCAATTCTTGGGACCAGTTGGAATAGGGTCCTCTACTCCTCCGCCATCTTTTCCCCCTCCAGCCCCTATGTATTTTTCAAGTACAAGTTACAGGCTACAATTTTACTGATTAGTACATGCACATGAAAAGAGGGTTCTTTTTAAGAAAAGATTTATTTAAGTAATCTTTACACCCAGTGTGGGGCTCATACTCATAAACCTGAGATCAAGAGTTGCACACTCTTGGGCGCCTGGGTGGCTCAGTCGGTTAAGCGACTGCCTTCGGCTCAGGTCATGATCCTGGAGTCCCGGGATCAAGTCCCGCATCAGGCTCCCTGCTCGGCAGGGAGTCTGCTTCTCCCTTTCCCACTCCCCGTTTGTGTTCCCTCTCTCGCTATGTCTTTCTCTGTCAAATAAATAAATAAAATCTTTAAAAAAAAAAAAAAAAAAGAGTTGCACACTCTTCTGACTGACCCAGCCAGGTGTCTTACAAAAGAGGGATCTTGATCATTTCCTCCTTTCATTTTATAATTTTTGCTGTTTTCTCTTACAGGAATAGTCACATTTTGACTGATCTGATTCCTTCTTGTTTCATTTTGTACAGTACTCAAAACTTGAATGAATGATAAAAAGATTTTCTTGTACCCTTCCTTATTATTTTGAGCACTGATAAAGAGTGACCGTAATAAGACTGGGAAAATCATAACATCTCAGTGAATGGCCTGATAAGATGCGTGGCTCATTATTCACTTTTGCCATCTCCATGTCTTGCCATGCTTCTTGAAACCAGTTGCATTCTGATACTTAATTAGTCCCCAAAAGGAGACTTTTCTAAGCACTTTAAGGTACCATTTAGCTTTTGTGTGGAGTGTGCTATGAGAATGTCCTTTTTGGCCCATAATTTCCCAACCTACATCATTATTCCTAGAAATGGGACTCCTGATATGCTCTGTCAGTGGTTTCTGAAATGCCTATTGATATCTGAATTTTTTGAAAGAGCCAAAATAAACAAATCAATAAAAATAGCTTTGTATAGCAAAATATATGAATTGTCCTAATCCCCTTATTTATTATTGGACGAGAATGAGCATATCAAGCAACACTTTACTCCCCAAAATGCTGGCTCCACTGCAATGACCATTCCTCTTCTCTGTTAGACTGTATTTTGTGCCATTCATATTCTGTATTTGGAAGGTATCTTTAGTTTTCCTAAGCCAGTTATTAGGTTTTTAAAAATAAGATAAAGCAGTTTGGTTTTTTGAAAAGCAAAGAGCCCCTTCTAGACTCTCCCTTCTCTTTCCTCTGAAGGTAATCACTTGTTAGAAACAGTAAGCCAAGAACAAAAGAATCATAGTGGCATGACTAAAGCTTGGAGAATTTGCTCAGAAAAGTTCCCCAAATACAGGTCTTTAGGAGCCAGTAAATTAAACTCCTGACACAGTGTCTCATTGGCCCCAACACACAGGGTCATCTGATTATGCCTCCTCATAAATGGCCAAATTAATCTCAATCCCTTTAAAAGGTATTATTCCTGTAGAACTCAAAACTATGTGGTTAGTTTACTGTCACTCCTGAAAAGTTCTGTTTCTCTGGTAGTAACTGATAAAGATGGGGATTTCTCAAAGTCAATCACTCAAAATAAAGAACTTAAATCCATTTTAACATACCTCTGGGAAGCAGATCTGCATTAACCTAGTCTAGGACTTCTCTGGCAATAATAAGGTTTAAGAGCATGCATAGCCACTGGTGATTTCTGCAAGTGATACAATGAGGGGACAGAAACAATGAGGCAAACATAAAATGGGACCTGGGATTAAGGGATCTTCCACTCAGCCATGTGTAGAATGTTGAAAATTAATGTGGTATTGTTTAGAAAGCAGCTGTCAAGTTATTGTAATTTGCAAAATCTTTCTTTTTCTTCCTCTTCTCCTTCACTGAAGGCATATTGGAAATGGCTTCGTTTCTGAGGGATGACAAAGTTAATCCTATTTTGAGTTCCGTTTGAAGAAAATGACACTTAAAGCTTGTTTTGCATTTATCAAATGAGCCAGTGAGTTCAACATTTACTGAGTGCCTCTAAATGGAAGACACAGTGTTAGATAGCAGGGTTATAAAGATGAATTGAGAACAGTCACTTCCATCAAGATATTTAATGTCTGGTGGGAGTTATAGAGCAGGACTTTGTAATTTTCTTTTTCTGTAAACGTATGAGTAGAGGTAAGCAAAGGGTGGAAAGGCGAGGACCCAGGTGGACCTAATGGGTTGCCTAAAAGTTTAAGACCACTGGCGTGGGGACAAACTCAAAGGAAGCAGACTGGTGCCCAGCCAGGGTCTTGGGTTGGGCATGGGTCTTCTGAGGTCTTTAACATATCCAGGGGCAATCTGTGTCTCCACAGAAATATCTCATTGTACGAATTATATAATAATGTATATTGAATACCATTTAATTACATGCACATGAGCAAGAGTGCTGTGTTTTATCTTCCAGCATCTAGCAGCGTGTGGGATCTTGTGTGCACAAAGTAAATATTTGAATAAATTAGTCCAAGAATGACAGAAATTTAGTTATACATAAACAAAGTTTTTGAGAACAGTATTAGTGGCCCAACATCCAAGTTCAAAAGAAACAAAAACATAGAGCTATTACATTGATACAAAATAGAAGTTCAGAAGCTAGGACAATAATGAACACTTCAGGAAATGGGGATCTAAGGTGGGCAAGGAGAAATTGTCTGGGATATTGGCTATAGTAAGTGTGCTTAGGAATAATTCATAAGAGGTGGTGAATTTTGAGGGTGCAGGGCCAGTTGGTAAGTTTTACAGTATAGAAGTTGTTCAGGGGTACCTGGGTGGCTCAGTCAGTTAAGTGCCTGCCTTTGGCTCAGATCATGATCTCAGGGTCCTGGGATCAAGTCCCGCGTCGGGCTCTCTCCTCAGTGGGAAGCCTGCTTTTCCTTCTCCCTCTGCTGCTCTCTCTCTCTGTCAAATAAATACATAAATGAAATCTTAAAAAAAAAAAAAAAAGAAGTTGTTCAGATGAGCTGCAGAAATAACTAACTAAAGAATTAAATAAATAACAAACAGGACCTTCATCCATTTGCATCCACTGTATGCCAAGGCATGCCAGAATAATGATTGCTTTACGTTTCCATGAGCCCTTCCCTATACCACTCTGCTGACAAAAACCTTCCAATCATAAGGACTGCACTGCACCCCAAATAGAAATGCCATAAAGTTTATTTTGATAAATAGTAGTCATTCTGTATCTGAGAGGTCTACCACGGAGGGAACATATATCAGATGATTACCTGGGTTCCCACTTGCTGGGGACTTCCTACTTGCCAGTTGGTCAGAAGCTGATCAGCCACTGCAGTCTCACTTTGATCCATGGCATTTTATTTTTTTTGCAGCCAAAGAACTTGGCATCCAAACAGAAGTGTCATCACTTGATAATGGATATACTTGAATCAGCCAAGCTACCCATTCAGCAGCAGGGTATTTGATAGTCCTTCTGATTAAAGAAAAGAAGGTGCTTTACAAAGAAGTTCCTCTCATTTTCATGAATTTTCAAGGTTGGACTTTTATTTTCCATCTGGCATCTGTTTGTTTCTAATTTTCTCAGTTTAGGTGAACAAACTGTAGGAGAAATAAGGAGAATTCAAAGATACCATTCTGAGACATAAGGGCAATAACCTGGGTTATAAACTCAGATCTACCACTTTTTTGGTGACTAGGTTAATCAGCCAACTTTTCTGGCTTCAGCTTATTTGTCTGTAGAATTCATCATTCATCTATACATTCATTCATTCAACAAGTATATACTGAAAATGTAGTATGCAACAGTCTAGGTACTAAGAATACAATGGTAAGGAAAAAATCCATTATTATCAAAGAATTGAAAGGGAGGAAAACTTTCCCTTTTTTCCCTTCTAAGTTTTTTTGGCTGGTCTAATAATTAAATTGGCATAGGACAGATTAACAGGAGAAAAACAAATTTAATTTTGTATATGTGAGAACTCATAAAAATACGGGACTCAAAGAAGTGACCAGAGCAGGCAGCTTTTATACCTTTTAGACAAAGAAACCATAAATATGTGAAGAATTGAAAAGACAGAAAGCTTTGCACTTGGGGTAGTAAATTAGTGAAACAGTAACAAAGTTTGTCCTTCTTGCTCCTGAAGTTCCCTACTCTGGTGATAAGGACGTCTCTCCTCCTTTCCATACAGGGAGGGTACTTTTCCCATGGGAGATTTATTTTCTGCTTCCTGGGGGCCAAAGGAGGGTCAGAGTGTGTTTCTTGCATTGGCTGTTTCTTAAGTAACTTTAAGTGAGAATAATCAATACGCCACAATGGCCTATTTTGGGGCGGCGTATTCTCTCCCTCAGAATCATGAAGCTTAATATGCAACACATTTACCTGAAAGGCTCCCATAATATGAACACATATAACGGGGACTTTAACCTGTTCAGAAAGATGCCTGGACAAAATGACACTTGAATTGAGATCTAAAGTTTAGAGATAAGTTAACCAGGAGAAAAGGAACAGAGGAGAGTTTTCAAGGCAGGGGAAAACAGTATTTGTGAAATCCCTGTGGTTGGAATTGGTTGTGGAGTTTGAAAAAAAGGCCAGTATGAATTGAACACAGAGAACAGGGAAACAATGTAGCACTATCTGTGCTTCTCAGTCTTTCCTGTGCACATACAACTCCTGGGGATTTTCTTTTAAATGCAGGTTCTGGTTTAGCAGGTTTGAAGTGGAGCCTGAGAGCAGAAGCTCTTCCTGAGAGACCTCCCAAGTGATGTCACTGTTCTTGGTCCAAAGACCACAGTCTGCCCAATAAGGTGCTAGGTGGAGTTTGGTTTCTGCCACGATGACCAGAAAGGGGAATTGTGTTGTTTATTTTAGCATTACCTAAGAAAGGACATTAGCCATGCCAAAGAAACAACTTTGTCATTCCCCTATTTCTTTCTCTCCTTTCTCCTCACACTCTTTCCCAGTTTTTAGCTTTAGTATCTCTCTACAGCAAATGCAGAAAGGGGAGCATTTTGCCCTACGATAGAGAGCCTTTTCTACCCCAGGGAGAATGGGCCATGATTCCTCCCTAGAGTTTCATGGCAATAGTTTGACCAGTCTCTGGAGCTGGGGGCAAGTTATTGACCCATCTTGGGTTATAAGTTTACCCTGGTCAGGTGTAACCTGATTTACCTGAATATATAGTTATCAAGATATCAACACTGAATAAAGAATCATTATAAGCTTATCAGTGATTCAATTTATGTCTCCTAATAATATCAAAAGAATAGATTAAATTTAAAGCTGTAGTTCAGGATTTATTAGGGCTTAGGCAAGAAACAGAAAGAGATGTCATTTTACCCTCTAATAATTCTATTTATTTATGCACTAACACAAGTAAGCAATCATTATTTAGGAAGGAAAGCAAGAAAATGACAAATTAAATACTACTACTACTAGGCTCTCAAAATGTATGTTGGAACTAAATGAGCAGAATTCTATTTTGAGTTGCTGTAATTCTATAGGCAATTCCTGTGGATGTTCAGAATAGAGTCAGTAAAGGTCAACAACATTACATGGGATCCAGGACCTTATCACAAGCTCCTCCAGCATGTGGAGAATTATTATGAGATCAGGGGCTGTTTGTTCTCCTAACAGCAGGTCCCTTTTAATAGAGAGAAAGCAACAGTTGAAAAGGAAGAAGCCAACCTAAGAATGCGGTATCAAGGTTACTGTGATATGTTTATTAAAACAACAAAACATTTTAAACTTTACTTATACTTCCATGACCCTGGGTATACCGTTGGTTCATTTATAATATGAATTAAGTACATATTATGATATGCCCTTGATTTCAAGATGTTTGATATAGGGGCGCCTGGGTGGCTCAGTTGGTTAGGCGACTGCCTTCGGCTCGGGTCATGATCCCAGGGTCCTGGGATCGAGCCCCACATCGGGCTCCCTGCTCAGCGGGAAGCCTGCTTCTCCCTCTCCCTCTGCCCCTGCTTGTGTTCCTTCTCTTGCTCTCTCCCTCTGTCAATTAAATAAATAAATAAATAAAATCTTTAAAAAAAAAAAAAAGATATTTAGTCTACTGGGGAGGACAATAATGGTTACAAACAATTTCTATAAGAAGAGAAATTTGAATAATAGGCAGAATTATAATAAGGAAGAATATCATCAGGAGATGGAGAACCCAAACTTGCCTATATGAGTCAGAGAGACTTCCACAGAAGTGGAAGTATTTCAGGCATTTCAGCTGAGGCATGAAGACTTAATTAGTGGGAAAATTTCAAGCTGCAGGAAACTTAAGACAGAGCAAAGAGTCATTTACAATTTCTCACATTCTCTCTAGAGACTATACGAGTAGGTCAGAAGGGCAGGTGGATACAGTGTGTAGTATGTGTGCGTGGGAGTTGGGGCAAGAAACAGGATTGGGGATGAATTATGATGAAAGGAGATGAGATAGGTAGGAGTTTCTCTGCACTTCAGTTTTCCACCTGTTAGATCAGCATGAAAATGCATATGTCTTTTCTCAATTAATAGACAGAACAACCTCAGAAGGTAAGTGTCTGGAACACTGTCAGCACTTAAGTAATATTGGTTGTGTAGGGGAGGAAAAATAATTTTCCCTTTACCCTTCCAGGTTCTTGGCTGAGGCTTCCCTGTAATAAAAGATGGATTAACATGAAAACAACAAACTGAAATTCAGTAACATGTATACATCCTGTGTACCTGGGAGAGATCCAAGAAAACTGAGTAACTCCCCCAGTGGTCCAAGCCGTCATCTTAAATACTCTTCTGCCTAAAGATAGAGGAAGGTGATGTGGGACAGGGAAGCCAGTTATGGGAGGTTTTTAGGAAAAGCACAGTAATCAAAGATATGATTGTTAGGCAGATTTAAGTCACTGCCTTCTCCATTGATAACAGTTTCTAGAGACATAGTCATCTTCCTTTTCCTGATACAAAGAGGGAGGCTCTTACAAATGGAGATATCCTGTTGTCTGCTCTTTCTTAAAAATAATAAGCCTAAAATAATTATTATGCCAAAAAGCATGTTTTGGGGTGGCCAGTTCTGCTCCCTTTCTGTTGAATGAGAATCCTCTTGATACTGAAAAGTAGAATGAGGTATATTTGTGTGTGTGTGTGTGTGTGTGTGTGTGATTGTAAATACAGTGGCAAAACTTCCTGTAAGGAAAGAGATGGAAAAGAAGTACCTTTACACCTTTACTCCTAGATTTTTTACCTTAAAATAAAAGATAGATAACCCAAGAATATTCTAGAAGGATTTGTAAACCCTAAGGTTTATAGGGAAAATATTATTTATTTTATTAAAGTTTTTTTTAAACTTTGTTTAGAGCTTCAAATGCCAGATATTGTTGATAAATGTTTTATAGTAAAAATCCTATTTGATCCAATATATATTTTCAGATCAGTGTAGTCTTATAGCAATTCCTGTTAGAAGTTAATTACTGTCCCCGTGTTCAAGTGAGGACTTATGAGTGTGTGCAGTTTGGTGGTTAGAGAATTGAATGGAATTTACATTGTTGAGTAGCAGAATCCATAATCCAGCCTTCTATAAAACTCATTTGCCATTCTGTCTTCTTGAACTCAGATCCCATACTCTATAAAGCAGGGGAAGAAGGAAAATCCAACAGATGGCAATGAACTCTGCTGTGCTTTTTAATCTGTCCTCCTCATTAACATATTGTAGTGATCTGTATATTCTTGTTTAATGCTACATTATGACTTTGACATCTCCATATATCTACCAAATATATTAAACTTCTCCTTTTGAATATTGCATCAGGAAAACAAAACACAATAAAATAAAAAGAAACACAAATACAGACACCCACACAAAACAAGGCCACAAAACAATTCAAATGGCAATGATAGGAGGGAATACAGGGAGAGAACAGTCAGACTGAGAGGAGAGGTATTTTGCAGTTTCTTAAGATACTGTGTTTGTGGGCGCCTGGGTGGCTCAGTCGTTAAGCGTCTGCCTTCGGCTCAGGTCATGATCCCAGGGTCCTGGGATCGAATCCCACATCGGGCTCCCTGCTCTGCGGGAAGCCTGCTTCTCCCTCTCCCACTCCCCCTGCTTGTGTTCCTGCTCTCGCTATGTCTCTCTCTGTCAAAAAAATAAATAAAATCTTAAAAAAAAAAAAAAGATACTGTGTTTGTCTTTTGAGTTGGAAAAAAAGACTGAGGTGGAGAAGAAGGGCTTATGGGGCATATCTTGTCTTCTGTAACATTATTACCTCCTCTGAACGTTAAGGACATGTTGGGAAGGAAGAAATTTTACTCTATCTTTCAAGATTCTTTTGGTTGGTTTAAGAATTAAATTGACATGAAAGAGATTAACAGGAGAAAATCAAATTTAACTACATACATATGGGTGCTCCGTAAGAATATGAGACTCACAGGCAGCCAGGCAGTTGAAGCTTATATGCCGTCCTGAGCTACAGAGAAGTGAGTAGCAGTCTGAGACTTCAAAGGAAGAAAGACAATTTGCAGGAAGATGAGAAAGAGTAAATATTTAGTAAACAAAATGTTCACTGGGTCATACAGAAAAAATGGGACATGGAGAGGAATTTTAACAAAGAGATTGTGCTGAACTGCTCTTTATATACCACCCACAGTTCATATTATAATGTAGTTACCTGTGGTAATAGCTCCCTTCTTGGAGCAGGTCCTCCATCTATATTCTTTCAGGCAGTTAGGAGAAGGGTCAAAGATTATTTCTGAGCCTTCTGTTTCTTAAAAAGAATCAGCCTCAAATAATCCACATGCGGAAGAGACATGTTTTGGGGTGGCAAATTTTGCAACCCTACAGACACATCATGGTATTCCCACAATTCTGCAATAAATTGGCAATGTATTAAGAAAATGAAGCAAAGAGTCATATACTCATCTCTGTCACTTTGATGCATGCTTCATGTGAACTATGGCATTTATACAGGACCTGTCACATAGGTGCTCAGGAAACATTTATTGAATGCTTAACTAAAGTTACTTATTTATCAGGGAGGAAGGAGTAATATCTTTTTTTATATTTGTAATGATTTCATAATTTTTTATTTTCCTTTTTTCTTTATTTCCTGCTTTTTCTCTTGTATCCTTCTTTTTAAATGAAGCATCCTGTCCAGCTTTTCTCCTTTCGTTCTAAACAATTCTGTTCAATTCCAAAGGCAAATGGCAGAAGATTTTCATCTGTGTGGGTGTGTATGTGTGTATAAGTGTCTGTGTGTCTGCATGCATGAGTTTGTGTCTGTATGTATCCATGAGTATGTATATATGTTCCTGTGTATTGGTATATGCCTGAGTTTGTGTACATCAACTGTGTCTGTGCACATAGATGTGTATCTGTGTGCATATGTGTTTGTATGTGTGAGGTTGTGCCATTATATACAGATCTGTGTGTATCTGTATATGTGTACGTGTTTGTGTCAATGTGTGCATGATGTGTGCATGTCTATATGTGTGTATTTTTTTAATCCATATGTATTCGTGCCTGTGTAGACATATGTGTGCCACTGTGCCCATATGTGCCTTTGTGTATGTGTGTCTGCCTGTGAATTTGTGTGTCTCTGTAGATAGTTACTACATGCATGTGTGTCTACTTATGTAAGTTTGTGTCTATACAAATGCACCATTAAACATACTTCCTACTTTTTAAATAAATGAAAGTGTTGCTTGCAGAAAAAATAAGCTACTTAGAGCCTAATGTTCTGGAAAAATTCATATTAAAAGACACCTGCTTACACCAAATTCTGTTTTGTCTACATTTAGCCACAGGTGTTAAAAAAATGATAAGCACTTGGAAAGTAGACAAACCAAAAATTGTAAGAGTATTCATATTTATCTTAACCTTCACAATGAATCAAAGTATAAACAATGAAGAAAGTGAGTTTTCATAAGTGAGTTCTGCTTGGCATAAATAGGAGTCATTTCTCATAGAAATGTGCTGACACTAGGCACATTCTGAAAGCTTAGAGTGCAATGAATCTGCTTACCTGATATTAATTTACTTTTTATAGTTTTTTAAAAATATAATATTGATTAAATTAGCATTTGGATTAATGACCTTTTAAATTCAAAGAGACTGCAGCATAGTTTCTTAATACAGAATGATCCCTGAAAGACCAAAATGTTTGAAAATCAGTTTTCTAAATATTTTATACCTATCTTTTGCATATATCATTATATATTTATGGCATATGTTTATAATAATTTATGCTATATAAATGTATAAACATAAAAATGTAGATATTCAAGTATTACACAGATATACACACATGCATATATTATATATTTATATACACACACACATATATAACATATATCAAATTCAGTTAATGGAAATTATCTCAAAAAGCATTTTTGAGCACCTGATAAATGCCATATTATTCTGTTGGATACAGAATAGCAAGATGACAAAACATGTGCCCCGACTTGAAGGAACTCAGTGAAAAATGAAAATGTGGGGTCCTTTGTTCAAAAAACAGAAAAAATTGTGTGATTAGAGGCACACACAAAGATTTTTTTCTGTTTTCCATGGCCTCACCCTCTCGACTTGTCATGGTGTTCTGTTTGTTTGTTTTTTAATTTGCTAGCAAATGCTTTTCTAAGTAAAGAAAAACTAAAATCTTAAGTTATTAGTATGCATTTTACCATTCATCTTTTTTTTTAATTTAATTTTATTATGTTAATCACCATACATTACATCATTAGTTTTTGATATAGTGTTCCATGATTCATTGTTTGCATATAACACCCAGTACTCCATTCAGTACATGCTCTCTTTAATACCCATCACCAGGCTAATGCATCCCCCCACCCCCTCCCCTCTAGAACCCTCAGTTTGTTTCTCAGAGTCCATAGTCTCTCATGGTTTGTCTCCCCCCTCCGATTCCCCCCCTTCATTTTTCCCTTCCTACTATCTTCTTTTTTTTAAAACATATAATGTATTATTTGTTTCAGAGGTACAGGTCTGTGATTCAACAGTCTTACACAATTCACAGCACTCA
>NW_028009949.1:0-870 GCF_054177405.1 Leptonychotes weddellii | reverse complement strand
GAAACTACATCAACCCTCCTGTGCATTCATACCAAGAAGGAAACTGAAGTAATTCTTCCTTTCATTCTAGATTCCAGCCAATGCCAGCTCTAGAGTTTCTAGTTCTACTGGGACTGTTCTAAAAGCCCCTATTTCATCCTATGCACAATATTGAAAAATAAGATACTTCGAACATGGATTCTCTGAATCCATTACACCCAGGCATGGAGCATGTGACATAAGTCAATATCCGCTTATTACTTTTACAATGAACACTCTGAAAAGAATCCTTTCAAAGGTAGCAAACAATTTGACTGACGTGAAATGGTAGGCTAGGGAGCATCGATAAAGCATCGATGTGGGCATCGATAAAGAATACTTGATAGACAGGACATAATAAGGAAAATAAAGTCAGGAGTTATACAAATTAGATAGAAGAAGCTAGGCAGTGTCTGGTGAGAAACAAAGCAAAACAAAACCTAATAACAACAACGAAAACAACAAAAGCGTGAACTGTTTAGGAGGAGCTCTGCCAGGAGCAGTGCAACACATTGGAAAGAGCTCTTGAGCCAGAAGGTCAGGTTTCCCTCTATACTCGTTGTAGCTTTAGACAGTCTGTGTAAGTTCCTGCGACTTCCTCCAACGTTGTCATAAAAAAGACTCTGAGATGGCACGCACAGGCTCCTTTACAATACACGCATGTGATACGTGGAGGGGGGTATGCTGTACAACGTTGTGCAAATATAATTTTATAAGAACAGACTCTACTACAATGGTGATTTTATTTATTTATTTATTTATTTTAAAGATTTTATTTATTCATTTGACAGAGAGACACAGCGAGAGAAGGAACACAAGCAGGGGGAGTGGGAGAGGGAGAAGAAGGCTTCC
>NW_028009948.1:0-870 GCF_054177405.1 Leptonychotes weddellii | reverse complement strand
AAATTTTTTATTGTTATGTTAATCACCATACATTACATCATTAGTTTTTGATGTAGTGTTCCATGATTCATTGTTTGTGCATAACACCCAGTGCTCCATGCAGAATGTGCCCTCTTTACCAAAAATCTGTTTTTAATATGTTCTCTCCACAACATGATTTTCTTTTGAAAATCAATTATTCTTTCATTCACTGTTAAAATGTCCATTTTACTTCGAAGGTACATGTTAGGATGTTCTTAATTTCTCAAGATTATTTTCTAAGAATTATTTATTTATTGGAGAGTGAGAGAGAGAGAGCAGGGGAGAGGGGCAGAGGGAGAGGGAGAAGCAGACTCCCTGCTGAGCGCGGAGCCCAACAAGGGGCTCGATCTCAGGACTCTGAGATCACGACATTAGCCAAAACCAAGAGTCAGAGACTTACCTGATTGCACCACCCAGGCACCCCTCTCATAATTATTTTCTAATAACTTATAACTAATAACCACTTACCAGATAGAAAAGGTCAGAAATTTTGGAACACTCACGAGTAGGTTTGACAACTTGTTGTCTTGAGTAAGCCTCTATTTGGGATAAATATTTCATATGCACTTCTCATTCCATTAGAAGTACTATAATACCGGCCTTTTTAGAAGTCAACTTCTGCATCGATGACACCCTAATAGTGCGTGAACTACATGTAACAAGTCGATGGCAGCAAACCCCTGTGAAAATGTCACTGTCAACCTCTCAAGTCATCAAATTCCCTCTTCCCTTAGAGGTGTCTCGGGTACTGTGTGCAACAAGGACCATCTGACAGGCCACATGAGACTGTCAATGTTAATCCATATATTTTATATTAATCAACCTTAATGGCTTTCATAGTTTTATTTT
>NW_028009947.1:0-870 GCF_054177405.1 Leptonychotes weddellii | reverse complement strand
CAAAGTCTTATTGATTTTATAACATAATCCAGAATCTAAACTAATAGTATTAAAATTACCACGGTATTTACACTAACATTTTATTGTGTGCTTGAAAGGCCACATGTATTAGTAATTTGACTCCGTTTGTGAAAATGACATAGATTTGACTATATTTGAATGGCCAGGATTTTATTTATGATATTGCTAATATCTTATTTTCCTAGGCTTTGGACAACATTCATAAGTGCTGAGAAGTTTGAGGTTGTATTATTGAACCTAAATGTGATTTTTTGGGGGAAGATGATAAGGAATATATGGCTTTCCAGCAAAACACACACACACACACAATTTTTCTGTTTCAAAGATACAAAGAAAAGGTTTTCAGGGGTGTAAGCAAGATGGCAAAATAATTTTGAATGATACCATGTCCTTTAAAACAAATCACTGAAGTCGTATCAGCAAGCAAGAAGTCCATATATTAAAAAAGCAGTACAATTGAGTCCTGCATCAGTAGTTCGTCTACCGGTAATTCATTCATTTGTTCGTGCCTCCACCCACCCACCAGCCTATGGACCAGGCTCTATACTGGGCCCTACACAAATTTCTATAAATGAAACTTGGTCCCGGCTATTGACAAACAGACAGTCAAGACAGAATAAATATTTCCTTAGGACTTTGGGCTTAGCTCATTCTTATATTATTATGTAGTTTGATCCTTCTACTTTGCTTTGGTTTCCATAGCTCTAATTCTTTGGTTAATTCTTTGCATTCTTTCACTGTATTGTCACTTCTTGCCAAATTTCTCTAGACACATTGCTTGATAGGTAATTAAGCCTCTTCTTAGTTTTACTCTTTAATTTTTTTCTCATTATTTAAACTCATTAGTTC
>NW_028009946.1:0-870 GCF_054177405.1 Leptonychotes weddellii | reverse complement strand
AAATTTTTTATTGTTATGTTAATCACCATACATTACATCATTAGTTTTTGATGTAGTGTTCCATGATTCATTGTTTGTGCATAACACCCAGTGCTCCATGCAGAATGTGCCCTCTTTACCAAAAATCTGTTTTTAATATGTTCTCTCCACAACATAATTTTCTTTTGAAAATCAATTATTCTTTCATTCACTGTTAAAATGTCCATTTTACTTCGAAGGTACATGTTAGGATGTTCTTAATTTCTCAAGATTATTTTCTAAGAATTATTTATTTATTGGAGAGTGAGAGAGAGAGAGCAGGGGAGAGGGGCAGAGGGAGAGGGAGAAGCAGACTCCCTGCTGAGCGCGGAGCCCAACAAGGGGCTCCATCTCAGGACTCTGAGATCACGACATTAGCCAAAACCAAGAGTCAGAGACTTACCTGATTGCACCACCCAGGCACCCCTCTCATAATTATTTTCTAATAACTTATAACTAATAACCACTTACCAGATAGAAAAGGTCAGAAATTTTGGAACACTCACGAGTAGGTTTGACAACTTGTTGTCTTGAGTAAGCCTCTATTTGGGATAAATATTTCATATGCACTTCTCATTCCATTAGAAGTACTATAATACCGTCCTTTTTAGAAGTCAACTTCTGCATCGATGACACCCTAATAGTGCGTGAACTACATGTAACAAGTCGATGGCAGCAAACCTCTGTGAAAATGTCACTGTCAACCTCTCAAGTCATCAAATTCCCTCTTCCCTTAGAGGTGTCTCGGGTACTGTGTGCAACAAGGACCATCTGACAGGCCACATGAGACTGTCAATGTTAATCCATATATTTTATATTAATCAACCTTAATGGCTTTCATAGTTTTATTTT
>NW_028009945.1:0-870 GCF_054177405.1 Leptonychotes weddellii | reverse complement strand
AGCCTATCATTGTACTACATAAATATTTAATAAATTAATGAATAATATTTTTACCTAAATTATATATTATCTGATAGTGTCAGAGAACAATAAATCTGACATATAAGCATATCCAGATAATTGAAACTCAATTTCTTTGTTCTTTTATTTCAATCAGTGTGAATGAGAATCTTTCTAAAATATACAAACATGTATTCCTTTTTTTCTTTCAAAAAGATAAAACTGTCATTATCCTTTAATAATGATTTTAGTGAGAGAGAACTCCAAATAAATGCCAATTTATTATAATTAATAAAGTACTTTAACAAGTTGCTAGATATATGATCAATAAACAAAAATCAATTACTTTTCTACACTCCAAAAAATAATTTGAAAACAATGAAAAAATTACTTTTATCATAGCAACAAAAAATTTACCCAAAACTCCAGCTAGCAAAAGTTGTGCAAGAGACATCATAGTTTCAACTGTCCTACTTCTGGTTCCCAGCCAGAAAGTCAAAACTGAGTAAAGAGTTGAGGTCCAAGAACTAACCAACTTTCTGCTACCAAAGCTTCCCAAATGGAATCCAAATGTCTCAGGCAACTCTAATGGAGGTTTCAGTCTGTTTATTAAACTAACAACAACAACAAAATAAGTTTCCCGAAATAGGAGAAGTTGTTCAGGAGTCTTTCATCGACCTGGCTCCTGGGTAGTACTTCTCATCACTCAAGCAAAACTAAAAGTGGAGTACCCGCCTCAGGGATGATGGAGGGTGCCTGACCACCTGAGCATAAGGGCCCTGGAGGATATCAGTCTCAGATCAGAGAAAAGCCAATCCAAGTCCCCACAGCCAGGGTGCATCTCACACTTAATCTAGGCCAAGGCCCACT
>NW_028009944.1:0-870 GCF_054177405.1 Leptonychotes weddellii | reverse complement strand
TGTGGCCATGGCAACCACGCCCTTTGACATCAGGGAGGGAGGATGGGGCAGAGAACAAAGACACGGTTTCTGGAGGCAAGACTTGTCTCTGCTGTCCTTGGAAGCCTGGGGTAGGGTCTGGGTGGGAGGTATGTCCTCCGCCCCCACAGGCAGGAGCCTGGGTGCTCCTTCCACATGCCTCACCGGGTAAGCCCTCGGTTGGAGGTGCAGACAGCGAATGACCACCTTCACCGAAGTGAGCAGGAGGTGCTGTTCCTCTGGTGCCTGCTTCCCACTGCCTGTACCATTCCACCTGCTCCCTTCCCCGGTCCACGGCATCCCCGGTGGAACACGGCCACGCGTGGCTCCTAAGTGTCCTCTCTCACGTGAGCTCAGCCTCACATGACAGAGACAGCTGCTCCCTCCCCTCACATCTTCATTTGGATCTGTAAACACCTGGACCAACCAAATGTGGCCTGTGGGACCTGGGAAGTGACTGTGATCTGGTCATTTTGGGGTCACCATGGTCAAGTCCCCGGATCAGAACAATCACTGGTGGCTCACCCTGAGCACAGCTGGCTGTCCCGGCTGCGACCCCATGAGGGGCTGGGGGCAGGAGAGCTGTACGGAAGGCTGTCTCATCCTGCATCCTTACAGCCTCATCCCCAGCCAGGTGCTCATGCCCCAAAAAGGTCACTGCAAGGCAGCAAAGCTTCTTGAGCAGAAGGAGACAGAGAGGAATGCAGCCACTTTGAATGAGGTGCTGCCATGGTTGACCCCAGAGGAGGGGAACCAAAGGCCTGGGAGGCTGGGGGTGGTGGGTCCAGAGTTGCTGATGAGGTTAGATGCGCTCCCCGAGGACTGTGCAGAGAGGCAGGGTGGAGCAGAAAG
>NW_028009943.1:0-870 GCF_054177405.1 Leptonychotes weddellii | reverse complement strand
TCTTGGCTCTTTCCACAGTTTGGCTATTGTGGACATTGCTGCTATAAACATCGGGGTGCACGTACCCCTTCGGATCCCTACTTTTGTATCTTTGGGGTAAATACCCAGTAGTGCAATTGCTGGATCATATCTTCACCCTAACTTCAAAATAAGCCTCTTAAAAGGTGGAGCTGAGACTCCACACACTGTGCCACAGGGCCCGCATCCCCCCCATTCCGGAAGCTCTGGTCCATGTCCTAGGGGAACACTACGCGGTAGCGCACAATCAGCTCAGCTCCTGAGCATTTCCTGACACTGAAAACTCACAGGCTGTCGTCTCTCCCCCCATCCTACGAGCGCGTGGGTGATTTGCATAATTTTGTTTTCTACTCACAAAAGTCATGTGTAATCAAGGCAGAACAGTTTAAAAACAGAGAAAACGAAAAGAAACTCCTAAAATTCCACTTCCGGTATTAACATTTTGGAATATGTCCATCTGCTATTTTTCTTCCATGCACGAATATTTATTTTTCATTAGGGTACAATGGTGTCATCCTACCAACACCATTTGGTAGCCTTGTTACTCTGTTCAATTAACTAGAAGATAGAGATACTAGAGCTCAGGGGCTCATCACCCTCCAGGATGAAGTGACAGAGACTGATTGATAGAGAAGTGAATGAATTAGACACCCCCTACATAATCAAGTCTGTTTATACAGACAGGTTAACTTGGGGATTCAGTCTCCTGACTCTGAATCTTCACTACAATCTGTAATCTTAAGAGTGCTTTTGGATCTGAGAAAATACTGGGAGTTTTTTTAGATTTACCTAATTAAATAGTCATTAATGTCAAAGAGGCATAATCTTACATTTATCTGTAACATTCACACA
>NW_028009942.1:0-870 GCF_054177405.1 Leptonychotes weddellii | reverse complement strand
CAAAGTCTTATTGATTTTATAACATAATCCAGAATCTAAACTAATAGTATTAAAATTACCACGGTATTTACACTAACATTTTATTGTGTGCTTGAAAGACCACATGTATTAGTAATTTGACTCCGTTTGTGAAAATGACATAGATTTGACTATATTTGAATGGCCAGGATTTTATTTATGATATTGCTAATATCTTATTTTCCTAGGCTTTGGACAACATTCATAAGTGCTGAGAAGTTTGAGGTTGTATTATTGAACCTAAATGTGATTTTTTGGGGGAAGATGATAAGGAATATATGGCTTTCCAGCAAAACACACACACACACAAAATTTTTCTGTTTCAAAGATACAAAGAAAAGGTTTTCAGGGGTGTAAGCAAGATGGCAAAATAATTTTGAATGATACCATGTCCTTTAAAACAAATCACTGAAGTCGTATCAGCAAGCAAGAAGTCCATATATTAAAAAAGCAGTACAATTGAGTCCTGCATCAGTAGTTCGTCTACCGGTAATTCATTCATTTGTTCGTGCCTCCACCCACCCACCAGCCTATGGACCAGGCTCTATACTGGGCCCTACACAAATTTCTATAAATGAAACTTGGTCCCGGCTATTGACAAACAGACAGTCAAGACAGAATAAATATTTCCTTAGGACTTTGGGCTTAGCTCATTCTTATATTATTATGTAGTTTGATCCTTCTACTTTGCTTTGGTTTCCATAGCTCTAATTCTTTGGTTAATTCTTTGCATTCCTTCACTGTATTGTCACTTCTTGCCAAATTTCTCTAGACACATTGCTTGATAGGTAATTAAGCCTCTTCTTAGTTTTACTCTTTAATTTTTTTCTCATTATTTAAACTCATTAGTTC
>NW_028009941.1:0-870 GCF_054177405.1 Leptonychotes weddellii | reverse complement strand
GGGGGAGGGGGCGGAGCAAGATGGCGGAGGAGTAGGAGACCTGGATTTTGTCTGGTCTCAGGAATTCAGCTGGATAGGGATCAAAACATTCTGAACACCTACAAACTCAACAGGAGATCGAAGAAAAGAATAGCAACAACTCTCTGAACAGAAAAGCAACCACTTTCTGGAAGGTAAGACGTACAGAAAAGTGAATCTGGGGCGATATTTGAAGATAGATGGTGGGGGAGGGGGCCTCCATCAGCCGCTTCTGGCAAGTGATAGAGCAGCTGAGCACAAAATCAGAACTTTTAGAAGTCAGCTCCGCTGAGGGACATCATTCCAGTGGCTAGGCGGGGGGTGGAACCCTCGTGGAACAGTGTGGTCTCAGGACCCTTGGGTCACAGAAACACGGGGGGTGTCTGAGTGCAGCAGAGCTCCCATGTATTGGAGCGGGGAAGCTGGCTGCAGAGATGGAGCCGAGGTGCGGGCTCTCAACTTGGGGTTGCCATGAACCATGATCCGCGGCACAGTTGGGCTACTGCTCCTCCAGCAGGGACCCAACAAGCAGCAGATCTGGGAGACTCCCCTTCCTCCCCCGGGAGGAGAGGCATGGGAGTGCACCGCAGGGATCTGCTGGGTTTGGAGACTCCACACGGAGTTGGGTGTCAGAGATAGAAACACTCGGTCACAGGCCAGGTGAGCGCGGAGTGCGGCCCGAGACCAGGGAGATGGGAATGACTGACTGCTTTTCTCTGGGGGTGCAATGAGGAGTGGGACCCCGAGTTCTCAGCTCCTCCGGGGTGGAGATTGGGAGGCCGCCATATTCACTCTCTGCCTCCAAAGCTGGATAGAAAGCTTGCAGGGAACAGAAGCTCCCGAGAGCAAACC
>NW_028009940.1:0-870 GCF_054177405.1 Leptonychotes weddellii | reverse complement strand
CGCTTAGCAGTGGGGGAGGGGAACCCCGAGCCAGATGACGGGAGCAAGGCTCACGTGGAGAGGCTTCTTACAGACTCTTAACCAATGTTAAAAGGAGGGTATTTCCGTGGAGCACCAGTCCATGTGAACTTCATTTAGGATCTGGCCTCCTCTGGGGACATCCCCATGTTCTTAACACGCTGTCTTTGCGCCTCATGAATGGTCATGATCACACTTTCATACTCCCATTCCCAGAAGACCTTTTATTGTCTTTTTTAAGACTCGAAACCGGAACTACTAGAAGCTAAGGTAAGCTAACACTTGTGAAGTGCTGGGCACTGTGGCCCAAGTACATTATGTCCTTGGCCTCTTGGGGCAATCCTTTGAAATTAGTCCAGCAAACCTAAAACTCAATCCACTTGAGATCATGAGAAGCTCCAAGGCTTCAAGACAACAGAGACCTCTGTTCTTCATTGTGCTTTGTAAACTGCAAAGTAGCATACAATTGAATAATATTATTACTGAGTGACACAGTGGCCTTTGACATGGATGGCACCCTGCCCATTTTACAGAAGAAGAAACAGGAGTTCCTTGAGACTGATTTGCTAGTGAGTGGTATATCTGGCACCAGACCCAGATCTTTAGACAGCTCGGTCTGTTGATATAGCCTGGCCCTTCAGGTGACCCTATGGTCCTTCAGCTTTACCATGTAGGAAGAGGCCAAGCCTTGGCTTCCTATCTCTTTTTTCTGTCCAGGCAGTGGAGTTGAACCTTGCCTCTCGCTTCTTAGAAACTTCTCCCATCCAGGGCGCCTGGGTGGCTCAGATGGTTAAGCGTCTGCCTTCGGCTCAGGTCATGATCCCAGGGTCCTGGGATCGAGTCCCGCATCGG
>NW_028009939.1:0-11815 GCF_054177405.1 Leptonychotes weddellii | reverse complement strand
ATTTTACTATTAGATGTCAGGGTGTTGTCCTATTTTTATTGATTTTGAGGGGGGTTCTCAAATTTTACTATTAGATGTCAGGGTGTTGTCCTATTTTTATTGATTTTGAGGGGGGTTCTCTGTGCCTCCTGGATTTTGATGCCTGTTTCCTTCCCCAAATTAGGTAAGTTCTCCACTACCTTCTGCCCCTCTTTTTCCTCTTCTTCTGGGATCCCAATTATTCTAACACTGTTTTGTCTTACGGTATCACTTATCTCTCGAATTCTGCCCTTGTGATCCAGTAGTTTTTATCTCTCTTTTTCTCAGCTTCTTTATTTTCCATCATTTGATCTTCTATATCACTAATTCTCTCTTCTGCCTCATTTATCGTAGCAGTTAGAGCCTCCATTTTTGATTGCACCTCATTAATAGCCTTTTTTATTTTGACTTGTTTAGATTTTAGTTCTTTTATTTCTCCAGAAAGGGCTTCTGTAGTATATTCCATGCTTTTTTCAAGCCCAGCTAGTATATTTAAAATCGTCATTCTGCACTCTAGTTCCAACATCTTACTAATGTCCATATTGATTAGGTCCCTGGCAGTCGGTACTGCCTCTTGTTCTTTTTCTTTTTTGAGGTGATATTTTTCTGTCTTTTCATTTTGTCCAGAGGAGAATAGATGAATGAGACAACAAAATGCTAATAGGGTAACAATGACCCCAGAAAAATGTACACTAAACAAATCAGAAGAGACCTGAAACCAGGGGAAAAGAAGAGGAAAGAAAGAAAAATGAAAAAAAAAAAAAGAATAATAAAAAGATAAAAACAAACAAACAAACAAAAAACAGAATATGATCAAATATGATCAGGCTAGTGCATAGATCAGTGCCACACACTATATTTTGGGCATACTTTGGTCTGTTAGAAGAAAGTTCCTCCCAAAATTTTAAAGAAAGAAAAACTTATACATGTACAAAAGTAAGGGTAAATACAATATAGGGATGGAGTATGACTGTAAATATGAAAATTATAAAAGATTTTATAAAAGGAATTGATAAGATAAGAAGTTGGTTGAAACAAGAAAGAAGAGGATTTAAAAAATAAAAGGGAGAGAATGTGATCAGGCAGGAGACTAGAACAAAGTCATACACTAGAGATTTAGGGTATATTTTGGTCTGTTAGAAGAAAACTGTATCCCAAAATTTTAAAGAGAATACAACTTATATATATATACCAAAATAAGGTTAACTAGTATGAAGGGATAGAATATGACTCTAAAAATGAAAAATAAAAAAGATTTTTTAAAAAAGGGATTGATAAGATGTTGGTTGAAAAAGGGAAAAAGAAAAATTCAAAAAAAAAAAGTTAAAAAAATAATTAACTTTGAAAGACTAAAGAATCTTGGGGAAAAAACCATGAAATCTATGTGCAGTATTCCCCTAGCACTGGAGTTCTACTGTTCTCATTGATCGGTAAACTTGGTCTTGGCTGGCTGTTCTTGCTGATCTTCTGGGGGAGGGGCCTGTTGCCATGGTTCTCAAATGTCTTTGCCAGAGGTGGAATTGCCCCGCCCTTGCCCGGGCCAGGCTAAGTAATCTGCTTGGTTTTGCTCTGGGAGCTTTTGTTCCCTGCAAGCTTTCTGTACAGCTTTGGAGGTTGAGAGTGAAATGACAGCCTCCCAATCCCCGCCCCAGAGGAACCGAGAACTCGGGGCTCCACTCCTCAGTGCGCCCCCAGAGAAAAGCAGTCAATCACTCCCATCTACCTGGTCTCCGGCCACACTCCTTGCTCACCCAGCCTGTGACCGAGCGTTTCTATCCCTGGCACACGACCCCGTTTGGAGTCTACAAACCCAGCAGATTCCTGTGGTGTACTTTCACGCTGCTCCTCCTGGGGGAGGAAGGTGAGTCTCCCCGGATCTGCCGCTTGTCGGGTCCCTGCTGGAAGAGCAGTGACCCGAGTGTGCCCCGGATCACGGTTTATGGCAACCCTGAGCTGAGAGCCCACTCCTCGGCTCCGTCTCTACAGCCGGCTTCCCCACTCTGATACCTGGGAGCTCTGCCACACTCGGACACCCCTGGTCTTTCTGTGACCCCGAGGGTCCTGAGACCACACTGTCCCAGGGAGGGTTCCACCCCCTGCTTAGCCACTGGAGCGACGTCCCTCAGCAGAGCAGAGTTCTAAAATTTCCGAGTTTGTACTCCGCTGCTCTATCACTTGCCGGTAGCGGCTGAGAGAGGCCCCCTTCCCCACCGTCTCTCCTCCCGAATATTGCCTCGGATTCACTTCTCTGCATGTCCTACCTTCCAGAAAGTGGTCGCTTTTCTGTTCAGAATTGTTGCTCTTCTTTTCTTCCATCTCCTGTTGAGTTCGTAGGTGTTCAGAATGGTTTGATCCCTATCTAGCTGAATTCCTGGGACTAGACGGAATTTAGGACTCCTACTCCTCCGCCATCTTGCTCCTCCCCCCCTCCCGAAATTATTGCCTTTCTTCTAATATTGTTATGTTCTTTTGAGGCCACAATCTGGCTTTAGAAAAAATGTGAATAATAAAGAAAAATAATTTTGGAAGGTACTTTGAAAAATAGCTCTGATGATGCCATATAAAAATACAGAATTGTAATTTTGAACATGATTTCCTTTAAATGTATGGTTATAAGACAACTCATGTAGCACACCCTAGTATACATATGGTCTGTGAATTTTGGACATTCATTTTGGACATTTGCTTGGATTTTCTTTACCTTTTTTTCATTGTTTCTTAAATGACCGTCATCATCTTGTCTTTATAAACCCTTGACTATTCTAAGATTTATTTTCATTTTTCAAAACAATGGATTTAGTTGGTATGAGTAATGTAGCATTATTGGGATAGTATTCTTGCCAGTGAGGAAAAGGCATATTTGTGAAGGTTCTTGGTGAGGACATTTGGCACTAAGTAGATATACACTCTTCATGATCTTTGTTCTTCAGTTCTGTGTTATTTCACTTTCTCTAAGGATGTGACTATAAAAAAGAAAATCAAGAAAAGAATGTGTTCGCAGTATACCAAGAACCTATGGTGTTCATAATAGTGGTTCCTGTTCCAACTCTTTACCATATAATTTTAAACTATTGTATCTATTGGTCATTGAATTGGAATGGTATATTTCTTTTCTATTGCTGCTATAACAAATGACCACAAATTTAGCAGCTAGTAATGCCACAAATTTATTATTTCACAGTTCTGAAGACCAGAAGTTTGGGTTGGCTCAACAGATTCCTCTGCTCCAGATTTCATGAGATGAAAATTAAGGTGTCAGATGGCTGGCTTCTTAAGTAGATGCTCTGGGAAGAATCTGCTTCCAAGCTCATTCAGTTTCTTGTGGTAGTAGGACTATGATCCCTATCTCTTTATGGCTGTCAGCAGGAGGACATCCTTTGCTTCTTGCACACAGGTCCCTGCATCTCAATGCCAGCACGAGTGCTTTGAATCACACTTGGAATTTCTCCGACTTTCCCTTTTTACCACATCCTTTTTTTTTCCCCAAATTCCAGCCAGAAAATGTTCCCTGCTTTTAAGGTAATTAGATTGGACCCATCTGGGTAACCCAGGATATTCTCCCTATTTTAAGGTCCACAATCTTAATTATATCTGCAATGTCCCCATTTCCATATAGAGTAATGTTTTGCCATGTACTAGAGGTTCTGGATATTAGAGAGTGGACAGTTTTGGGGTGCAATTATTTTGCCTACTACAGATGAGTTTTAGAAGAATGGGTCACCTCTATTATATATTTCTAGAGTACTCTGAGTATTCTTTTTTTGCTCTAGAAGTAGAGGAAAAGACTCAGTATGAACACATACAAAATCTGTTAGTACATTTTCTCCTAACAACTTAAACATTGATTCTTATATATCTTGTGGAATTTGGCAATAATTTTTTTTTTCACCTGATAAATAGAACAACTAGAGCACAGGAAACCAAGCTGACCATTAGGAACTGAGCTAAACTAGAGGTTTTCTGGCTTGTGGTACAGATTTTATTCATGAGCACCCTTTTATTTTCCACAAAGCATGCTAGAACCATAGTGGTAACCCAACTGGGAAAGGGAAGTAAGCCAAGATTGAGTGAACCAGAAATGAGATTACTGAAATATTAGTAGAGATGTTTTACATGGAGGGCTGAGATAAATGCAGTTATAACTTGCCAGGAAATAGGAAAATCTCAAGTCTCTCACTGATATCTAAGAAAGTGTGCTCTGGTAAGTGCAGGCATGACACAAGGCAGAGTGAAATTAGTCAGATAGACGGCAGCACTTCAATTCAGGGATTGGCAAGTTGGGCTAAGGACATAGTAGTAGGAATCCAAGTTAAATAAGGGCCTCAGTTTACAGCTGTAATTAAAGAGGGAGGTTCTAGCACCCCAGGAAAAAGAGACCAGAAGTAAATCTTTGGATACGTTTGGAGGAAAGACTAAGAAGATCAAAAGGAAACAAGGGGCGCCTGGGTGGCTCAGTCGGTTAAGCGACTGCCTTCGGCTCAGGTCATGATTCTGGAGTCCCGGGATCAAGTCCCGCATCGGGCTCCCTGCTCGGCAGGGACCCTGCTTCTCCCTCTGACCCTCCCCCCTCTCGTGTGCTCTCTCTCTCATTCTCTCTGTCTCAAATAAATAAATAAAATCTTTAAAAAAAAAAAAAGGAAACAAGGTCAAAGGGAGATAAGGGAGAATAACTGGGGACAAGGTTCATCTACTCTTCATATTTTTGGGGGTGCCTGAGTGGCTCAGTTGGTTAAGTGTCCAACTCTTGATTTCAGCTCAGGTCATGATCTCAGGGTTGTGAGATTGAGTCCCATGTCGCCTCCATGCTGAGTGTGGAGCCTGCTTAAGATTCTCTCCTCCCTCTTCCTCTGCCACCCCTCTTCCTGTTCAGGTGCACGCTTGCATGTGTGTGTGCACACATGCACACACACACACACTCTGTCAAGAAAGAAAGAAAGAGAAAAAGAAAGAAAGAGAGAGAGAAAGAAGAAAGAAAGAAAGAAGGAAAGAAAGAAAGAAAGAAAGAAAGAAAGAAAGAAAGAAAGAAAGAAAGAAAGAAAGAAAGAAAGAAAGAAAGAAAAAGAAAAATTCACAATTTTTCTCCAGGTGGGTTCTGATATCTGGGATATTAAGACAGATTTGTAAATTATTTGTCAACATGTGCCACTACTGAATGCAAGATTAATAATAAAGTGCAAGTTTAATTTGACAATATTGTTTTCTAATAGGATAACTAAATACACATTAGTTCCCACACACACAAGCCTGGACACACACATAGACATGTATCCACTGTAGAGTTTACATAACATATTCAGTATACATTTAAATATATCTATGTGCACCTCTAAAATAGCTAATATACTTTCTGTTTCACTCTATTGCATCCACCAAATCCTGGTGAGGGAAATAAATGGCATGGATATGAACTCATTTGAGGGTATATAGCATTTTCCTCATTTTCAGAGTAAGACAACATAGGTGCCTAAGTGAGTTATATGTAATGGACATATTTTGAGTGAAGTATAGGATACTAGAAAAATCAAAATACTGGGGTTCTAGTCTTAGATTTTCCACATGTTACATATGTGATACTAAACATGTCATTTAATCATTTATAGCCTCTGTTTTATCACTTATAAAATCAAAATTTTGCTCCTACTTACTTTCCAGTGTTGATACCCATATCAGATGAGCTAAAGATACCCTAAGGCATTTAAAGATTATGAAATACTATGAAAATTATTATGTTTTAAACAAATATCAACAACTCTCATTACAGTTTTGCATGGTCTTTGTCTTCAAATATATACAGTCTAATTAATATGTTGAAATTAGTTTATTATTCTTTTTTTTTTTTCATTGCTAAATCTTCATGTCATTTCTTGTGTGTCTGGTGAGTTGCTATTCACAATATTAAGTAGCCCTGGTTTTCAATGCTATTGTATATGTGAGAGTTAATGTTCAAAATCAGGACAGTATTACATGTCAGTGCATTACCAAAAGCAATTAACAGGGAGGAATGTAAAGTTAATGATTAAAAACATGCAAAATCACTATAATATTATATATCTTGCTTTATGCTTTTCTTTATTTTTGTTAAATAGTTCATTAGTGAAGTCATAGTTTTCTGTGTTCTAAGTTCCAAAAATAATGAAGATAGTCAGAAGCTTAAGAGTTGACTTGGGGACAAAAAATTGGCACCTTTTTTATGTGTGTGTTGGTTGGTTTTATTTCCCATTTCTCCATGTCCCTATCCTCACCTATGTATTTCGGCTTGGTCCTAATTCTAGAGCCAGTGGTTCTTTACATTGAACTAATGGATGGTTGGATTGCAGGGATTAGTTCAGAGTTTATATGAACCCTTTGAAAATATATGCAAATATACTTTATATGTATGTATATGAATATGTGTGTGTATACTTTATATGCATTTATAAATGTACCCTTTCTTTCTCCCTTGGAGAGGTTCATAACTTTTTATTCTCAAAGGGGCACATGAACTTAAAAACACTTGACCCACTGTATTACAAATTTTATACCTAAGTGAACATTAATTGAAAGGAGAAATTTTCTTTCCCTGTCGCCTTTTCAACTATCCCAGTTGTGTTCCAGACATTTGGATCGGTGAGGAAGGAAGTAAGGAAGGAAGATTAGAGGGCCAGCAACTAAGAAAGGGATGAAAGAGTACCTCTATTAGTGACTTTCTCTCTCTTTCTTTCCTTTCCCACTTTCTCCTCTTCTTACTTTCTTGCTTTATGCTCAATCACTTGATCATTTTCTCTCCCTCCTTCCCTCCTTCCCTCCCTCCCTCCATCTTTCTTCCTTCCTTCCTTCCTTCCCTCCTTCCCTCCCTCCCTCCGTCTCTTCCTTCCTTCCTTCCTTCCTTCCTTCCTTCCTTCCCCTTTCTCTTTTCAATTACTCTTCTTCAGAGGAGAAAGCTTAAGTAAGCAGTCTTTTGAGTAAATGCCCAAACCACTTTTTTTTTTAATGTCCTAACATTCTCTCTTTGCTCATCCCCTTCTCATTTCTTTTCCCATTGATGTGAATTTATTCATTTTACTACCATCTCAGTTTGGAGAGCATTCTTTCCTACCCACCAGAAGTAGTCGTGCTCTGCAGAAGGCATTTCTATAGCAGAAATCATTTAGAAATCAGTAGAAAGAAAAGGTAATACCCACATAAAAAATAGCCCTCACCTTCCTTTTCAACATTTTCGTTCCCTATTTGAACATCATTATCTAAGCTAAAATTTCCCCCAATGAAAAAATAAAACAAATAATTAAATTGATCTGTGAATTGTTTAAAATAGAAAATAGATTAAATTAAACTGTAATTCTTCTATTTAATGATATAATTGGGTTATTTTTGAGATGTGGACAGGGCCAGCTCCAACTTCTATGAAGAATAGAAAAAGATTACAGTTTTGACCATCCTGAGTAACAACTTCCTATTACCATAAAGACTGAATAGCTCTCTTCACTTTTTTATCTCATCCAAGAACATCTCTGTACCATTATTAATGTTTTTTTAGAGAGAATGAGTTTGGGAAAGAAAGAAAAAGATGATTGTTATTATGGATTTCTGTTGGCAGTTGAAAATGTTGCTGTTCAGAGTTTTCCCTGCACCCTGTTCTTGTAGGATTTGAATTTTCCAGTTGGATTGACTTGGCTGTCAAAAAGTCAAGTTGATTTTTATTTCCCCAGATTAAGTTGATAATTGGCCGAATAAAATGTTAGGAACAATTAGGAGAGGTAAGATTCTAAAGCCATTTAACACAACAAACAAACTTTATGGGACTATTTTGTCCTCGTCCATTTTTTATTTTTATTTTTTGTAACTTCTCCAGGGAACACATTGTTTAAAGTTATACTTTCCTGTTCTGTAAAGTATTTCTTCCTTGACCTACCTGCCATAACTGCTTAGTTTATACTTAAAGAGAAAAAAAAAAAGTTTCCATTCCACAATTGAATCCTTTTGAAGAAAAATCAAGGTACAGTCTTTCTTTTTCACACAAAAGCATTCAGAGCACTAGTTTTAAAGAAAGCTTAATTCTTGGGCTAGATGTTTTTGACTCTTCCTGCTCAGAATACAAGAGGACTACCACCTCTTGTCTTTGTTACCACCTCCAGGGCTTTTTCTAATTTTCTGTGCCCATTTCAGATTGTTTTACTCTCAATATCAGCTAGCCTTCTTTCATATTCCCTCTACTATTGTTTCCACTCTTCCTCCTTACCCTTCCTTTGCCTCAGTATCCTTATTTTTCCCCAGTCTTCCTCATATTTAGGATTGTCTGTCTTCTCATCTGCATGAATGTCTCTTAATTTTTTATCTAAATGCAAATTCCATTTATTAATAGTTCCCTTCTATGTAGGCAGCCTCTTCCGTACCAACAGCTTCTCTTGATATCAATTCCACCCTCATTAGGCTATGTATTTTAAACAAATAAATAAAAATCAGTTAATATTTATCTACCTTACTAGTTGAAATGCTCATTACAGGTTGGGGATTCTTTCTTTGGTGTCTTCTATAGAGTACATATCACTTTGTCTTTTTAGTGAAGGTGGCAACATTTTGTTGAATTAGCAAACATTAAAAACTGTACATTCCATGTATATTAGTCATCTAGTTGCCAAATATTAAAGGACTTATTTATTTAAAGCATATAAATGACACTTTTTCTGCAATCTTATATTTTTTTAACCATCTTAAACAAAGTGTTCTGAACATGATTTGATCTTCACGTAATGATCCCCCAATCATCATTATTGTATTAGTTTCCTAGGGCTGCTAAAATAAAGTACCACACACTGGGTGCCTCAAACAAGAGAAGGGTATTGTGTCTGAGTTCTGGTGGCTGGACGACTGAGATGAAGGTGTCAGCAGGGTTGGTTCTTTCTGAGGGCTGGGAGAGAGAATCTGTCCCATGCCTCACACCTAATTTCTGATGGTTGGCTGGCAATCTTTGGTGTTCTTTGGCCTGTAGAAGCATCTCCCTGATCTCTTCCTTCATCTTCATATAGTGTTCTCCCTTTTTGCATGTCTAGATCCAAATCCCCCCCTTTTACAAGCATATCATTTATATTGAATTAGGAGATCACCCTTCTCCCATATAACCTCCTCTTAATTCATTACATCTGCAATGACCCTGTTTCCAAATAAGGGCACATTCTGAAGCACTGGGGGTTAGAACTTCAACATATGAATTTTGAGGGGACAACTCAACCCATAAGAATTATGAACATTATTTTTTTATGTAAAGCTCTACCACATTGATTTGTGAGAGATTCAATTATAGGCATGTTGTACATAGCTCTCAGCCTTGGATACTTCATCCCTCTCCTCTCCTCTGTGTCTCCTCTTCATTCAGAGATACAGGGTGGTTATTGCTTACAGTTATCATTGTGCTTTCTTCCCATTTAACATGAATGGAGAGTCCCAATAACTGTTACTATGTATTAAGGAAGAATGTATTGGTTCCAAGGTAAAGTCTCACTGACGAGTAAAGATGAATTTGGGCAATAGTGTATACTTTATAACATCTTTTTAAGTTTTCAAGGGCTCTATTTTCTCTTTTGTGGGTTGTTGGCCATGTTAAATTGAGACAGGCCTGAAAGCGAATATTGAGCATGTTGGATAATTGAGGTATTAATGTATTATTTTCTCATGACAGATATGAAAACTAAAGAAATATATCTGATAAAAAAAGAAATATATCTGATAAAAGTACTAGAAATTGAATAATCTTGACTATGAGTTGCCCAAGATTTTACCCATTAATGTAGGAAAATCAGAGTTCTACTTAGAATCCTGTAAGGTATGAAATCTGAGTAGAAAGGAATTATGCTTTTGTGTGATTTGTATAGTGTCTATCATAACGAAAACATTCAATAAATATAATTCTAGCACAGAATTGTGTTGAAGTCAAATGCTGTGAGTGGGTAAGGAAATGTGCACATTTAGTTTTTAGCAGGTAGTCCTCCTAAGCAGGATGAGGGGCTTGCACCCCCAGGTGCAGAACTACCAGGAATGGCCCATGTGTTTCTCAGGGCACCATGCTGATGAGCCACCCATTGTGGCAGACTCCAGTTTTGGCAGGCATAGCCAAATCGGCACTTTGATCCTTGGAGTGGCTCCTGCTACAGTGAGTGCCTCTGTTTGGTTTGCCCCTCCCTCTGGTCATTACTGTGCCCACCTGGCACTATAGGACAAAAAAATGAGAGGTGGGAGGGGGTTGTGAGGGGACACTTCAGAAACACAGCTCTGCCAAGTATGAAAAGCTGCTTAAACAGTTTGGGTTCTACAAGCACATGTATAACATTTCTGCCAACCCACTAGTGAATACATTTTATTTTCTATATCATTCAGCAGTCTGATAAAAATCACTTTCCTTGATTCTGTTTTCTCATTCCTGGAGTCTAGGATCTGCCATAAAATGCGGCCACACAAATAAAAGGATTTCTCCCATTCTTTTAATGGTCTTGTTTCTAAAGTATCTGAACATGCTTGGAAACATTTACTTTATTTTATGCCTCAATATTTTAAAATCAATTCCTCTGCTATATTTGAAAATCAGTTTTGGTGGCTTGATGATATTGGTCAAAATTTTTACATTGTATGAATTTTTGTTGAAAGTTTTAATAGATTATGCAGTAGTTTCTCCATTGCAGTACACTGATGGAAAATGTAAACATGACTATCCCCATTTTATAGCTGAAAAAGTAGAGACAGTGAGGAGCTAAATATGTTATTTAAGATTGTACAGGGTGTTAGTGTCTGCCAATTTGATACTGGTAGGGTCATTCAGATATTCTGGAATTTAGGGTTTTAGCTTGTGCTCTGTGAGATGATCAAAATATTGGATCCACGTTATCTTCATAATGTCATTTGGGTAACATAGATAAGACAGAAAATTGAGAGGTGCCTGGGTGATTCAGTTGGTTATGTGTCCAACTCTTGGGGGAGAAAGATGGCGGAGGAGTAGGGGACCCTATTTCAACTGGTCCCCGGAATTGAGCTGGGTATCTACCAGACCACTCTGAGCACCAACGAAACCAGCCTGAGATGTAAGAAGATCTGGATCTCTACAAACAGAATATCACAGGCGGTTGGTTTTGAGGTACGAAGCGGAGAGCCGTGATTCTGCGGGCAGATATCGGAGGCTAAACGGCGGCGGGAGGGTGCCTGGATGTGGGATCCTACACCGCCAGTGAGGGACAGCCTCGCGCACTGCGGACGGGCACAGACTCGCAGACCAGTAGCGTCGGGAAAGAACTTTAGGGGAGCCCACGGGACTGAAACCCAGGGCGGTGGGGTTACGTGCACGCGAACTGCAGCCCCCCCCCCAGACGGAAACCCGGACTGGCGGAGTCACGCGCACATGAACTGCACCCGCCGGGTTGGAAACCCGGAGTGCCGGGGTTGCGCCGGTGAACTGCAGGCCCCCGGACGGAAACCCGGAGCGCACGCGAACTGCAGCTCCCGGGACGGAAACCGAAGCAGCAGAGTCGCGCGCGCGCGAATTGGAGCGGCTGGCTGTTTTAGAAGCACAAAGGGCAGAGACGTGCCCCGACCTGGAGGCAGGACTGGGAGCGCTGCGGAGGGGCGCACAACCCAGGACGCTGCAGTTTATAGCAGCACGGACAGAAACGGAGACAGTGTGGCCTGGAGAGCTCACTGAAGAACAGACTGCGGTCTCTCTGCTCTGAGGCAGAGGGTTGGAAACGGTCTCTTCTTCTCTGACTCACGGAAGAGACGCGGAAAGCCGCCAGGGAAAGGCACCAGAGAACAAAAGCCCCAAAGACTGATTCCCACTGAG
>NW_028009938.1:0-870 GCF_054177405.1 Leptonychotes weddellii | reverse complement strand
CCGATGCGGGACTCGATCCCAGGACCCTGGGATCATGACCTGAGCCGAAGGCAGACGCTTAACCATCTGAGCCACCCAGGCGCCCTGGATGGGAGAAGTTTCTAAGAAGCGAGAGGCAAGGTTCAACTCCACTGCCTGGACAGAAAAAAGAGATAGGAAGCCAAGGCTTGGCCTCTTCCTACATGGTAAAGCTGAAGTACCATAGGGTCACCTGAAGGGCCAGGCTATATCAACAGACCGAGCTGTCTAAAGATCTGGGTCTGGTGCCAGATATACCACTCACTAGCAAATCAGTCTCAAGGAACTCCTGTTTCTTCTTCTGTAAAATGGGCAGGGTGCCATCCATGTCAAAGGCCACTGTGTCACTCAGTAATAATATTATTCAATTGTATGCTACTTTGCAGTTTACAGAGCACAATGAAGAACAGAGGTCTCTGTTGTCTTGAAGCCTTGGAGCTTCTCATGATCTCAAGTGGATTGAGTTTTAGGTTTGCTGGACTAATTTCAAAGGATTGCCCCAAGAGGCCAAGGACATAATGTACTTGGGCCACAGTGCCCAGCACTTCACAAGTGTTAGCTTACCTTAGCTTCTAGTAGTTCCGGTTTCGAGTCTTAAAAAAGACAATAAAAGGTCTTCTGGGAATGGGAGTATGAAAGTGTGATCATGACCGTTCATGAGGCGCAAAGACAGCGTGTTAAGAACATGGGGATGTCCCCAGAGGAGGCCAGATCCTAAATGAAGTTCACATGGACTGGTGCTCCACGGAAATACCCTCCTTTTAACATTGGTTAAGAGTCTGTAAGAAGCCTCTCCACGTGAGCCTTGCTCCCGTCATCTGGCTCGGGGTTCCCCTCCCCCACTGCTAAGCG
>NW_028009937.1:0-870 GCF_054177405.1 Leptonychotes weddellii | reverse complement strand
AGAGGGAGAAGCAGGCTTCCCACAGAGCAGGGAGCCGGATGTGGGGCTCCATCCCAGGGCCCTGAGACCATGACCTGAGCCGAAGGCAGACGCTTAACGACTGAGCCACCCAGGCGCCCCTTCCAAGCTCTTTTTAAATTTTAATAATCTATATGTAGTTGTTTTGGATTTTCTTTCCTCCTGAATATCTCTCTCTCTCTCTCTCATCTATCTATCTATCATTTAAATTTTTTTCTCCTTAGCTGGCTAGGATCTCCAGGACAATGATAAGTAAAAGAAGTTTCTTATTCTTTTTTAAAAATTATATTATTTTTATTTATTTATTTATTTATTTAAAAGTAATCTCTGGGGTGCCTGGCTGGCTCAGTTGGTAGAGTGTGTGACTCTTCATCTCGGGTTTGTGAGTTTGAGCCCCATGTTGGGTGTAGAGATTACTTAAAATTAAAATCTTAAAAAAAAATTAAAAGTAATCTCCACATCCAACATGGGGCTCGACTCACAATTCCAAGATGAAGAGTCACATGCTCTACCAACTAAGCCAGCCAGGCATCCAAGAAGTCTCTTATTCTTGACCTCAAAGGGAAACTTTTCATCTTTTTGTTTGTTTGTTTTTGTTTTTTTATTTTATTATGTTATGTTAATCACCATACATCATTAGTTTTTGATGTAGTGTTCCATGATTCATTGTTTGCATATAACACCCAGTGCTCCATTCAGTACGTGCCCTCTTTAATATCCATCACCAGGCTAACCCATCCCCCCACCCCCCTCCCCTCTAGAACCCTGTTTGTTTTTCAGCATCCATAGTCTCTCATGGTTCGTCTCCCCCTCCGATTTCCCCCCCTTCATTTTTCCCTTCCTACTATCTTC
>NW_028009936.1:0-870 GCF_054177405.1 Leptonychotes weddellii | reverse complement strand
AGAATACAGGCGCCTGGCAGTTGGGAAATATACATCCATCAAGGCCAAGTTGTTCACTTGCTACCAGGTGGTCTGATGAAGAAGAGAAACATTACAATGATGGCAGAGAGGGTATAAAAAGTTACGAACGTGGGGGCGCCTGGGTGGCTCAGTCGTTAAGCGTCTGCCTTCGGCTCAGGTCATGATCCCAGGGTCCTGGGATCGAGCCCCACATCGGGATCCCTGCTCAGCGGGAAGCCTGCTTCTCCCTCTCCCTCTGCCTCTCCCCACTGCTCCTACTCTCTCTCTCTCTCTCTGTATCTCTCTGTCTCAAATAAATAAATTAAAAAAAAAAAATTCAAAAAAAAAGTTACAAAGGTGCTTTCCAGGACAGAAATGTAGTAGGTGTTAGCTCAGGGGACGATCTAGGTGTGATACTGTTCCTATGAAGGTGTTGGCCCCTACGCTTGTGTTTGCACAGAATGACAGCCATAATGAATCCTACACACAAAACACCAGAGGTACATCTGAATGCTGCATAAAGTCTACACGTGTTTATCACAAAACATAGCAGAACAGGTGCCAATTATCTACAGCGTTTGTGATGTATTTATTGATCTTCTTGTGACACACAAACATGGTAATGGTGATATTTAGCAGCTCCTATAGATTCCAGCAGAGGACACTGGAAGGGCTAATGGAATGCGAGACTGTTTGTTCCTTAATGCTTTGCCCACCTGGGGTTCTGGGACTGATGGTGATGGCCTGGAAGACAAGGAGCCAGAGTTGCCAAAGGACACACCTCTGGACACTATGTGGAACTAAAAATACATCCGCATCCAAAATCATGGAGAAAATGTTTCAAACCAAAAGCTGCCAAGGTGTCTAGGA
>NW_028009935.1:0-870 GCF_054177405.1 Leptonychotes weddellii | reverse complement strand
GCCTCTGTCTCAGTCTTTCCAGAGAATAAACCTCAGCCTTCTGCGGGGTCGAGGAGGATAACTCAGGACAATAATGCCTTTACATGGACTTTCGATCCATGCCTTGCTTTTTGGTGATACCTGGATCCCCCTATTGCTCCCCTGAGCTCTAATCTTGGCCCAGCCTCCCTGGGGCTCATCTGCTCTTTCAGCATTGCCTCTGTTGCTTTCCCATAGCAGCTGCCACGCACCCTGTGAGCTCTGCTTAAACGCCCACCCTACTGCAAGCTGTTCCCTAAATTCTTAGCAGCTCATCCCACCTCCCACCTGACTTCTCAGACTGAAGCCATTCCGACGTAAACCCCTTACTCCATTCCCCTTACAGACAACATTTCTTTTCTTTTTTTTTTTTTAAAGATTTTATTTATTTATTTGACAGAGAGAGACACAGCGAGAGAGGGAACACAAGCAGGGGGAGTGGGAGAGGGAGAAGCAGGCTTCCCGCGGAGCAGGGAGCCTGATGCGGGGCTCGATCCCAGGACCCTGGGATCATGACCTGAGCCGAAGGCAGACGCTTAACGACTGAGCCACCCAGGCACCCCTACAGACAACATTTCTAAGCTGCACCGGGTCTCTCGCTCCTGTTTATGAAGAGATATCTATTTCCCTGAAGAGATGCACCATCACTCCTGTGTGGGATCAACCCCTTCTGGTCTCTTAGGAAAAGTGCCCCACTCTTTCACTCTCTTCTTGAATCCTTAGTTTCTCCCTTGTCATAGCCTCCTTTTTCCCTGAGATGGTAGGGTTAGGTGTTTAAAAATGACCCTGGTATTTCCTAAGACTCCCATCCTTTCCTTCATGACCAAATTTCTTTTTACAAGTTGTCTACAC
>NW_028009934.1:0-870 GCF_054177405.1 Leptonychotes weddellii | reverse complement strand
TTTTTTTTTTAAAGATTTTATTTATTTATTTGAGAGAGAGAGAATGAGAGACAGAGAGCATGAGAGGGAGGAGGGTCAGAGGGAGAAGCAGACTCCCCGCCGAGCAGGGAGCCCGACGCGGGACTCGATCCCGGGACTCCAGGATCATGACCTGAGCCGAAGGCAGTCGCTTAACCAACTGAGCCACCCAGGCGCCCCTGAAGTAGTTTCCTGATTGAACCTAAAGAAAGGACACTTTCTACCAAAAAGAATTGTATTATTCCTTCCGAAGTCAAACATGTATATAACTTTTTTTTTTTTAATTTTTAGTGTGGTAAATTATACATAAAATGAAATGTATCATTTTAACCATTTTTAAGTGTGCAGTTCTGTGATATTGAATACATTCACATTGTGCAACCATCACTGTCTGTCTCCAGAACTTTCTCATCTTCCCCAACTGAAACTCTGTTCCCCGTTAAATACTAACTCCCATTTCCCTCTCCCACCAGCCCCTGACAACCATCATTATACCTTTTGTGTCTAAGAATTTGACTACTCTAAATACTTTATATCAGTGGAATCACATAAGACTTGTCCTTTTTTTGAGGGGAGGGGGTAGACACAGAGGGAAGGTTGAGAGAGAATCTTAAGCGGGCTCCATGGCCAGTGCAGAGCCTGACGCGGGACTTGATCTCATGAGCTTGAGATCATGGCCTGAGTCAAAATTAAGTCAGATATTCAACTGACTGAGCCAACCAGGAGCTGCCAAGACTTGTCCTTTTGTAACTGGTTTCTTTCACTCAGCATAATGTCCTCAAGGTTCATCCATGTTGTAGCAGGTATTAGAATTTCTTATCCTTTTTAAAGCTGAACACACATGTGATGTTG
>NW_028009933.1:0-870 GCF_054177405.1 Leptonychotes weddellii | reverse complement strand
AAATGCTGATGTTCTGTAAAATTATAGCAGATTAATTTTCCCAACATAAATGTTACTTTCATTCTTCCTTTTTTGAGATACAGACCACATCAACAGGGAATAAATAATGAAAAGGTTATTTGTAGTAAAACCACTTATTTTAGTGTCAATGAAAGCCATAAGAAAACTTGAAGAATGATGGATTCCCACGGCAATTATCTTTTCTGTAATGAAACCCATGTTTTTCATTTTATTTTCTGTATCTTTTTTTGCATGATCAGTTCTCATCCTACAATAAATGCAAAGAGAGTTAAAAAATAGATTCTAAAGAGCAAGCGGACCAGTTGAGGGAAATTTTCATGCTGCTTCCATCACACTGATACACTTCTTTTCTTTGTTTTTAATTTTTTTTTCACACTGATACACTTCTTTCCAAAATTCTATTTTATTGTATTTTCCCTTTCAGTCCTTGTCATTCTAGCTGCTGTTCTTTGTGTCAGAAAAATAACCATAACTAACATATTTAAAGAAATTTCTTTGGCCACAATGAAGAATAAAGAATCATAAATCTCAGGAAACAGAAGTCATAAATAAACAAAATTTGGGGTGTGTCTACTCCCTTAAGGACTGCTCCAAAATTCCTATAAGTAGGATCACAGTTTGCCAAGTCACCTGCTGCACCTGAAATTTCAACAATTAGTGTTTTTCTTTCAGGTTAATAACATATAGACAACAACTATTAAAATATATAAAATCTGGTTGGGGATATTACATTATTTGAGGGTTTTTTAAAATTGTATTTGCTGTCACTGAGGAATAAACAGGGTCTTAAGGGAATGATGGCACCATGTGTGTAGATGGGTGTGAATAAAGCTGTTAGATACCATTTAA
>NW_028009932.1:0-870 GCF_054177405.1 Leptonychotes weddellii | reverse complement strand
TGTGGCCATGGCAACCACGCCCTTTGACATCAGGGAGGGAGGATGGGGCAGAGAACAAAGACACGGTTTCTGGAGGCAAGACTTGTCTCTGCTGTCCTTGGAAGCCTGGGGTAGGGTCTGGGTGGGAGGTATGTCCTCCGCCCCCACAGGCAGGAGCCTGGGTGCTCCTTCCACATGCCTCACCGGGTAAGCCCTTGGTTGGAGGTGCAGACAGCGAATGACCACCTTCACCGAAGTGAGCAGGAGGTGCTGTTCCTCTGGTGCCTGCTTCCCACTGCCTGTACCATTCCACCTGCTCCCTTCCCCGGTCCACGGCATCCCCGGTGGAACACGGCCACGCGTGGCTCCTAAGTGTCCTCTCTCACGTGAGCTCAGCCTCACATGACAGAGACAGCTGCTCCCTCCCCTCACATCTTCATTTGGATCTGTAAACACCTGGACCAACCAAATGTGGCCTGTGGGACCTGGGAAGTGACTGTGATCTGGTCATTTTGGGGTCACCATGGTCAAGTCCCCGGATCAGAACAATCACTGGTGGCTCACCCTGAGCACAGCTGGCTGTCCCGGCTGCGACCCCATGAGGGGCTGGGGGCAGGAGAGCTGTATGGAAGGCTGTCTCATCCTGCATCCTTACAGCCTCATCCCCAGCCAGGTGCTCATGCCCCAAAAATGTCACTGCAAGGCAGCAAAGCTTCTTGAGCAGAAGGAGACAGAGAGGAATGCAGCCACTTTGAATGAGGTGCTGCCATGGTTGACCCCAGAGGAGGGGAACCAAAGGCCTGGGAGGCTGGGGGTGGTGGGTCCAGAGTTGCTGATGAGGTTAGATGCGCTCCCCGAGGACTGTGCAGAGAGGCAGGGTGGAGCAGAAAG
>NW_028009931.1:0-870 GCF_054177405.1 Leptonychotes weddellii | reverse complement strand
GGGGGAGGGGGCGGAGCAAGATGGCGGAGGAGTAGGAGACCTGGATTTTGTCTGGTCTCAGGAATTCAGCTGGATAGGGATCAAAACATTCTGAACACCTACAAACTCAACAGGAGATCGAAGAAAAGAATAGCAACAACTCTCTGAACAGAAAAGCAACCACTTTCTGGAAGGTAAGACGTACAGAAAAGTGAATCTGAGGCGATATTCGAAGATAGATGGTGGGGGAGGGGGCCTCCATCAGCCGCTTCTGGCAAGTGATAGAGCAGCTGAGCACAAAATCAGAACTTTTAGAAGTCAGCTCCGCTGAGGGACATCATTCCAGTGGCTAGGCGGGGGGTGGAACCCTCGTGGAACAGTGTGGTCTCAGGACCCTTGGGTCACAGAAACACGGGGGGTGTCTGAGTGCAGCAGAGCTCCCATGTATTGGAGCGGGGAAGCTGGCTGCAGAGATGGAGCCGAGGTGCGGGCTCTCAACTTGGGGTTGCCATGAACCATGATCCGCGGCACAGTTGGGCTACTGCTCCTCCAGCAGGGACCCAACAAGCAGCAGATCTGGGAGACTCCCCTTCCTCCCCCGGGAGGAGAGGCATGGGAGTGCACCGCAGGGATCTGCTGGGTTTGGAGACTCCACACGGAGTCGGGTGTCAGAGATAGAAACACTCGGTCACAGGCCAGGTGAGCGCGGAGTGCAGCCCGAGACCAGGGAGATGGGAATGACTGACTGCTTTTCTCTGGGGGTGCAATGAGGAGTGGGACCCCGAGTTCTCAGCTCCTCCGGGGTGGAGATTGGGAGGCCGCCATATTCACTCTCTGCCTCCAAAGCTGGATAGAAAGCTTGCAGGGAACAGAAGCTCCCGAGAGCAAACC
>NW_028009930.1:0-870 GCF_054177405.1 Leptonychotes weddellii | reverse complement strand
CTCCTCCGCCATCTTGCTCCACCCCCCTGGTAAAGCTTTTTTTTTTTTTTTTTTTTTTTTAAAGATTTTATTTATTTACTTGAGAGAGAGAACGAGACAGAGCACGAGAGGGGGAAGGGCCAGAAGGAGAAGCAGACTCCCTGCCAAGCAGGGAGCCCGATGCGGGACTCGATCCCGGGACTCCAGGACCACGACCCGAGCCGAAGGCAGTCGCCCAACCAACTGAGCCACCCAGGCGCCCCCCGGTAAAGCTTTTTAAACAGCTTTATTGAGGTTAATTTTTCATGCCATAAAATTCACTCATTTTAAGCATACAATTCAAAGATTTTTAGTAAATTTACAGAGTTGGGAGAGCATCACCATAATTCAACTTAATAACATCTCCATCACCCCAAAGAGATACCTCATATGCATTTGTGGTCAATCCCCATTCCCACTCCAACCCCAGGAAACCCTAGCCTGCATTCTATCTTTATAGATTTGGGGCAAAACACTTTAATAGGCTACGTATTCAAAATTAATGACACCGTCGGTAATATTTCTTACCTGTGCCAAAAAAGCTAGAAATCCACCCATGGTGGTTGAGGGAACTAAAACCATGGTAGAAATCAAGGTAGGCAAGTTGAAGTGGATCAGCATAATGTCAAACATGATGATTGAGGCCTACAAGGCAAGTTAAAATATATTGCATGTCAGACATATGCAGTTGACTGATATTAGGGAAAATATTTAAGATGTAGGTGTTCTCATCATGTACATCAGAATTTTCCCACATACAGATCCACCACTTTCAGAGGAATAAGGGAAGTGAGGGGTTTTTGTTAATGAGAATAAATGTGACCTTTAGCTACCCAACAGAAAAATTTTAGA
>NW_028009929.1:0-870 GCF_054177405.1 Leptonychotes weddellii | reverse complement strand
AGTGACCAAATTCTGATTTAATAACAATGGCTACCAATAAATAACTCTTGCCATCTGATGTGCCCAGTGTTTGCTGTGCATGATCTAGTTTGAACCTCACAATAATCCAGAGAGGTGGGTATTGTTATTCATGATACTTTACAGACGAACGAACTGAGGCTCAAAAAGGAAGAAGCGTCTGCCAGGTGCCCCAGTCAGTGAGCGCAGAGCAGGAGCCAGGCAGGCCTGGCCAAGAGCAGAATCGTGCTCCTAACCACAGCAGTGCTCCTAGCCCCTCCTGTGGCAGAGTCCTGCCTCTGCCCCCCGCAGGTGTGTCTTCCGGTGTCCTTCCTGTGTCCCCGGCATGCACCATGGAGAGAGGCACGGGGCCCAAGTGCAGGGAAGCTCTGGGGAAGGAAAGTACATTACATGGTCCCATGGCCAAGCCCTGGCTGGGTGGTCCAGCCCGGTGAGGTGCTCCATGCTCTGTCCTGAGGTCAGGATGAGCCTGTGTTCACCCCCATTTTACAGCTGAGGCAGTGGCATCTTGGGAGCTGAGACTTGTCCAGGGTCACCTGGTTTGTAGGAGCAGGGGCTTGGATGAAGCCCTGGCTGTGTGACTCTAACAGGCCGTGTCCCTTCCTGCTACACACTGAGGCCTCCTGCATAGCTTGTGCTTTTCAGATGTGTTTTGGAGACAGAGATAGAGAGGCTGGTGGGGTCTCTGCTGTGCGGCTGTGGACGCGTGTTGGGGTGGGAGGGAGGCCGTGTGGGTGCTGGAGGTGGTGGACGTCTGCTTCCCTACGCTTGGGAAATGGATTTTAGACTCCGCCTGGGCTCTGGCACAGACGGGGAGTGTCGGCAGCCGCCATCCTTGCCCCCCATTCCTGA
>NW_028009928.1:0-11816 GCF_054177405.1 Leptonychotes weddellii | reverse complement strand
AACATGGATGGGACTGGAGGAGATTATGCTAAGTGAAATAAGTCAAGCAGAGAAAGTCAATTATCATACAGTTTCACTTATTTATGGAACATAAGGAATAGCATGGAGGACATTAGGAGAAGGGAGGGAAAAATGAAGGGGGGATATCCGAGGGGGAGACGAACCATGAGAGACTATGGACTCTGAGAAACAAATTGAGGGTTTTAGAGGGGAGGGGGGTGGGAGGATGAGTTAGCCCGGTGATGGGTATTAAGGAGGGCATGTACTGCATGGAGCACTGGGGGTTGTACGAAAACAATGAATCGTGGATCACCACATCAAAAACTAATGATGTACTCTATGGTGACTAACATAACATAATAAAATAAAATTAAAAAAAAAAAAAGAAGCTACTGGAAGCTATAGGTCAGGACGCAGACATGGAACATTGGGGAGTAGGACAGGCTTTTAAAGATCCTCTCCTCATGCGCTGGGTGAGAACACGAAGGCCCATCGAGCAGTGACTTGCTCAAGGTCACAGAGTGAAAGCAGAGATGAGGCTGGGGTGGGAACTCAGGTCTCCTGATTTCCACCCGGTTCCAACTGTGCTGCAGTTACCCTGCCTGAGGGCCCCTTGCAGCCCAGGAGGCTGTGGATGGAGATGAGCCAGGCCTGGGGACGTCACGGTCTCTAGGAATGGGTAGGGGAGGTGAACAGGGAGAGGGACTCAGTGCAGAGGAAGGGATGAGGACGTGACGGGGAGTTACGGATAGCTGGGAGCCCATCAATGCCCACAGTGATTGTCAGGTGCCACGCATCTGTGCCCATCGGCAGAGACTCTTCCTATCCCATGCCACAGATGAGGTTATTGAGAAGTAGATGCTTAAGGGGGCAGGGGAAAAATGTCATGTTCTCTGTTGCTCTGAACCCTTTCCTGACCTCATGTAGGACCTCACATAAGACTATCGTAAGAGCCACCGTCAGCACCATCCTTTCTTGGCGGATTCCTTATTATATAGTGTTAAGTATTCTTCAGATAGTTCATATATGAGATGTTGACTCCTCCACAAGATTGCAGGGCCCTAGGGGATAGAAGGGATTTTTCTCCCTTTCTTTTTTCCTCCCTCCTCCTCTCCCTCTTTTCCTCCCTCCCTGCTGCCTTTCAAACATGGCATCTGGCATAGACCTAAATCACATATCATGAGCATACAGTAAGTTTTGGTTGAGTTGAACTTGGTTGAATTTAGATGACCTCTTAAAATATTTTTAGTTGACAATGAAAGTTGGCAGATTATGATTTTGGGGAACAGTGTTCTCACCAGTTTGGATTCTGTATGATTTCTCCTACGTTCTTAATTTCCATAAAATCCAGTATGCTGTCCAGTATTATGATCATTCTACAGCGAAGAAATGAGTCAAGTGGCCTGCTCAAGTTCACTTCAAAATGGTGAGATTTGATTTGTGTTCAGGTCTTCTGTTTTTAAATAATGCAGTGTTACTTCTATTCTTCACCACTACTTGCGGGAGGATGGCTATTCCATAGGCAGTGGGTCATCCTTTTCTCGAGGAGTTTCCAACCTTTTAAGGTTGTAACCTACTTCCTTAAGAGTTTGGGAAAATAGTTACGAGGCCTCAGGTTCAAATAGTGATTTGTTATAATGCTTTGGACAACACCTTAGCTTTTTTTTTTTTCCAGTAAGCCAAGGAAAAACGATGTATTTTTATATTCTTTAATTTGTTTAGTTTGAGATAAACTTCAAAATAGAGTGTAAGAATTGGTAAACTTTTAATAAATTTGGATATATCCAGGATAGACGGATAAAAGGCTGTCTGCCCTAAATGAATTGACTAATTTATCTAAGAACAAAATTAGACTACTGTTGGTTACAAAGGAAGGATGTAAGAATTTTTGAATGTTGCAGTTAAAGCCTAGATTTTAGTTGATACTGTTTTGTGGGTTCCTCTCAACATTTGCCATATTCAGTAGATGGTATGCATTCTGCTTTCCTAACTCTGTAGGATTTGGATGAGTTTGATTGATAACATTCTACGTCCTTTGAGAAAAACCATAAATGTGGAACAGTCTTCTTTTTTATATATGTGTTCAGGAAGGACACCATTGCCTAATTTAATTTTCAGAACAGAGGCAAAGCTTATTTGTAGTGTATGGTATCTTAGATATCTTAGATATCTATGTATCTATCTATAATAGATTATATATATTATACTATATATATCTCACATTATAATATATGATATATAGCTATAATATATATATGGATATATATAGACTTACTATATATAGATATTATATATATATATCTCATGTTTCCTTTTTTGTATCTAAGTTTGCAGGTTTTTACGGAGGAGGATGAGTTGAATAGTAATGGCATAATGTCCAGAGAGAAAGTTGAATATATAAGACAAATATGTTTGTAAATCTATCTCTGGAGAGAGAGAGAGAGAGAGTGAGAGAGAGAGAGAGAGAGAGAGTGTGTGCGATTAGCTTCTGGTCTTTTTAGAAAGTTGTCTGTACTTTGAAAGTATGTAATAACTTTGGAACTATCAAGCGAAAAATTGAAATTTAAACTTGGATATTCAGGGAGATGAATATTTTACCTTTTGTTTTAGAGTTGTAGGTAAAATTGAAAAGTTAGAAAATTGTTTTGTTTGGTGTTAGGTGGAAATCAAACACTGTATTTTCTTTGAGAAGAAAGTTTGTCTGGGGTATTTTGAGTATTCTTGCAATCATTCTAAACTGTTTGGCCCCGATGGGTGCCTATAGTTTAATTCAATTGAATCAGTTTATTCTAACAATGGCTAAGAGAATATGTTATTTACAATAAATAATGCACTCTGAATAAAATAAAGGAAAAGAGAAAAGAACAGAGCAGAACTTTGTGCCTTTCTTGTATGTTTGAAGCAGTTTACCTTGCTTTAGAATTGCGTATGTGTCTGTTTCTCTAAGTAGATTGGAAGCGACCTGAAGATAGGAGAAGTGGTTCCTATGTGTTTGTGACAATGATTTTGTGAATTCAGGTGCAGTAAATTAAAACAACTCTTATCACATCCTTTGCTTGGAGTTGACAGGCTTCTTTGGAATCTCTTTAGAAGTCATCCTATTATTCTTGAAATCCCTCTGCTTCATTCACTTTCTGTGGAATGAAGAAACATTGTCCATCTGCCTACTTAACAAGAGAAATGGGTAGCCTGTTTATACATTGGTCCAAACTGTTACTGTAAGAAAAGGTTTCATATATTTCAAAATGTTACAGAGCTAGGGAAAATATACACATGTAATATATAGAGTGCATATATATGTACATATATATATGATCTGTTCCTTGTCACAATATTTAACCCAACATGCTATTTACAGTAATGAATCAAAATGTCAGTGTTTTAAAAATATGAAGTGTCAAAGTGTTCCCACATTGCAGGAAAGTTTGATGTGACAGTTTGTTAATCATGTGACTATTATATCAAATGTGTCTCACAATGTTTTTGCTCAGTGTTCTCTCTTATAGGCTCCTCACACTTTTTTTAGTGATTTCCTAGTTCAAGTTACTAACCCAAGGAGCACATTCAGGTTACGTGTCTCCCACACCTCACAAATGCTCTGTTTTTCTGTACTTAAAACTGAATGGATTTCACATGATTTTTGAGTGGTTTGATTTTGTGCCTGACACATTTATGTATAGTGGCTAAAAAAAAAAAAAAATTCCCCTACTGTAATTTTGTTGTTTTCACTGCAGAATCATTACTTGAAACTTTAACATGGAATGGATGTTTTGTGTTTCCACAACTTGGGATCCCCAAGGTATAATTTAGGTGTCCTCATTTGCTATTGACCACTCTTTAGCCTTGGGTGCATTTTTAAATTTTGTTTGGCACAGTGATTATACCAACTTCTTCATCCTATTAAAAAGGGTAGAAATCATAGATCATAAATGTTTTGTATTTTGGAAAAGGCAGTATGATTTCTGTCAGGGGAATTTACGGCTGTGCTACTTGGTAGCTCTCTGTCCATGGGCTGCTCTTAATTGTTGGGCCTCAGTTTCCTCTGAAGAATAGTTAAGGTTGAAATTAGATCAGATCAGTAAATTTTTAATCTATGCTTCGTGGAGCCCTGGGGTCCTGAGTGGATATGTGGCCTTGGACCCTGGGGTACAGGGCAAGCAGTGAGGACCCTGGGTCTTTCTACCTGAGTAGTGTACTCTTGGATTTGTTTTAATTTAGTTTTATAAGCTATTTCATTTAAGTAAAAGATTCCATTGCTTAAATAACCAGTTTGCCTACCTGTTGGCACTCACCCTACTAGATGGATCTAGAGTTGGCATTCTTTGACTCTGTGGCTCATTTCTTGAGAGTTTTCAGAGGGCAAGCATGCCATCAGATCTTAGCTAATCTGACCTCGGGTTCCACCTGTGCATCCAGGAGGCCTGCATGGAAGTCCTTTCAATGGCCAAGCGTTCTCCATACTGAGATTCGAGGCAAGGGGCACTAACTGAGATCACATCTGTGTCTGAATTTAGTCGTTACATCTTTGTAGTCTTAATAAACTTACTTTCCAATTCAGCAGATTTTTGGATAGCAAAGACCACGATGTACAAGTCTTGGCAGAGGAAGGGACAGAAGTTTTGCAGGTATTTTGTCTGCTTCTGTTCAAGGATGTGAATGTTACTTTTTAAGCTAGAGAGTTGCAGCTAGTTTGGGGAGGAGGGTGTACATCCACAACTTGAATTTTTAATTTATCCATGACTTTGCCCTCCCTTCCACCCCATTTATATGCAGTCACCACCACCTGGATCCACTGTTCAGGGCATGTTCCTGTGTATATTCTCCAGAATAGTGTGGCTGGAGAATACAAAGTTGTGAATTAGCAAATCAGGGCAGAAACTGTAAGAATGACAAATGATTGAGGCATATGACTTAGTAACACTATAGAAAAGCCTTTAAGTATGAGCATAATAAAATCAAATTGGAGAGAATATTTCTCACAGATAAAAAACAAAACAAAACAAACATCCTAAAGGTGGCAGGGAAGATGAATGTCTATTTTGCAAGATGCAAAAGCATCATTTTCAAAGTTCCTCAGGAATCAATTGTGGAATTAGTTCGATTTAAGTCTTTTAATAGCTGGAATCCTGAAGGGAGAGAATGGTCAAGTCTCCAGTTCTGTGCATGACACTTTCTTATAGTGAAATGCCCCTCTGGTAATAAATCTCATAAAAACGGTGTGAGTCCAGAAGCAGCAGCTGAGTGCCAAGACAGAATGTTCTTTTATTGAGTCACATATCAGCCACGGGGGATGCACCTGGGTTTATTTGGATGAGGGGAGGGATGACCCAAAACGCATGTGTAGGATAATTAAGAAAAACCCCGGAGTGATTCCTGGTTCATTACCTGAAGAAACTGGTGAGATCAGGCAAAATGTTCTAAACAAATGTTGAGTTCTGGAAATAATAGTTTCAAATCAAGCAGGAAGCATTCTGTGCACACGTTTCGTCAACATGGACTACTGTAAGGGATTGTTGGGGTGGAGGGAGATGACATGAGGATGAACCAAAATTAAAAGCACTCATCTATCTTGTTTGTTTAGGTATCTTACTTTTTCATGGACTCCTTTCTGCCTCCTTTTTCTCTTGCTAGAGTGTAAGGACCTTGAGTTCGGAACCTTGTCTGTCTTTGTTTCCCAGTTGCCTAGAGTCATGCCTGGCTCATTTATGAGCTCAATAAATATTTACTGAATGGATGAACAATACTGAAAGATAGCATTATGGAGGGAAGAAACATGACAGAAATCTGGAAAATTCTGACCTGGCCACCTCTAAGCTCCCTGGGACTTTTACTTAATGCTTATTGAGTTAGGCATTTTTCTGAGCACTTAGCACCATTAACTCACTCAATCCTCATAACCACTCTCTGAGGAAAGTATTGTTATTCTTACCATTTCACAGAGGAAAAATTGAGAACTGGGGACTTCACACAACTAGCTCCAGGTCATATGTTCATAAAAGGCAAAGCCAGGAGTTGAACTCAGATAGTCTGGCTCTAGAAGCTGCTCTCTTAACCACTAAGCTATATGGTCTCAGTGCTGTGAGTGTAATTAGACCTGCCTGTTCTGCCTCCCAGCATGTTGGGAGGCTGAAACAAGATGAGAGGCATGAAGTATTAGGGAAGGGGTGAACCAACGGGCAAAGATGAGACAGTTCACAGGTAGCTATGATTTAAAGTAGAAAGTAGAACCTTGGCAAGAAGGTTCAGAGAAGAAAAAAGAACCACTACTTCCAACTGGGATGCAGGCAGGGGATTAAGGAAGTCTTTGTGGGGGAAGTGACATTTGGGTAAACCTTGAATGAATGGGATTTTGGTAAAGGGAGATGCTTTCTAAGTCAGTGGAACGAATCGAGATACCAGTGTGCACGTTGGTGGAACAGAAGGTGTTAGTTCATCACATGTTGATTAGGTTAGCAGATCCTGTGTGTGGAGGCATGGGGAAGGGAGGGGGCTTCTGAAGGGAGGGGAGAAAACACTGAGCAGGGTAGTGAATGGGAAGATGATCAAGCATCACAGAAAAACTTGAGCAGCTTCACATTCTTTCTGGGAGTTGACTATACGCAGATAGCTAATGCCTGCCTTCCCTATATCATGCTTTGAGTCATCGTTTTCTTATGACTGGTCCATAAATGCTAGTCCGAGTTGATACCACTCTAAAAAGAGTGGTCACACAAGCCTGGCAAATGCCGCATACTCTGGCGCCCTCTTAGGTATTGACAATGTAGGTTAGCTTCTTTTAGGAAGCCCCGTGGGACAACAGTCAGCTTGCTTTCATTTGACTCTGGCACTGTTTTCTGCCTTCGAGCAACCCTAATTAATGTCCCCTAGGAGACGCCCTTCAGGAGACCCCAGCTAACCAGCTGGACTGATTCGTGTCCATTTTCTGACAGATCACCTAAGACTAGAGCCAGGTCCATTTTCAGGGCAGCCGAGAGTCCCATCTGAAAGAAGAAGTTAGAGCACTTTTGCCTGTAGAAATTACGTGTCATTTAGAAAGAAAGCTGTGCTCAAGATAAACTTGAGAACCTGCAGCCCCTCTGAAAAAGTAAGAGTGAGAAGCAGGAAGTGAAGGAGGCTTAAGTCTTGAAGTGGAATGTGCCTTAGTGTGTTGGTTACACCAACCACAGGAACTCCCCCAGCAGGCTGCCTTGTGAACATTTTTTTGAGACAACAGCGTCAACGTCAGTAGCTCCCCACCTAGCCCCAGAGAGGGCTCAGTGCCTAGTTCACACCCTCCATTGGCCTGACAGTAAAAGGGAGGCTGCATTGAGCGTCTCCTCTGTGCCAGACCCTACATCAGGAGCTGCCATGTAAAATGACCTCACTTAATCCCCATAGCAATCCCACTGGGGCAGGATTGTGAATCTTTTCTTTTACAGATGAGGATGCTGAATCCCAGGGCGTCTCACTTGTGCTGAGTAGATCACGTTTTTTATCCCGGACCTTTGCCATGTTCCTTTCCCTCGTCTGCCCCGGGGAACTTGTGTTCCCCCCGGTTGTAGCTAAAAGAGGTTTTCTTCTGAAGAGTCTCTGAGCCACGTGTGGCCTCTTGTCTTGAATTGCACGCCGATCTTGTTCTTTATGTGTGTGTGCTTCCTCTCCAGATTCAGAACTTGGGTCTACAAGTCTCTACAGTCCGACTTCAAAGGAAACTTTTCAGACCTAGTCCTTCGGGGGATGCTGCCTCTCCAGTCCATTGTTCTAGTTCTAGATCTGCTTTGCTGACTTAGTTTTGAGTGTTCTAGATTGTAGGCCTCCTTATTTTTAATGTCATTTCCCCACTCCTGGAACCCGCCTGTTACCTTCTTATTTATCCAGTTCCTGTTTTAGCTGTCAAGCACTACTTTTCAAATTTGGCACGCATTGGAATCACCTGGGATGATTCAGTTGATGTAAAGCTATATTACGTTAGAAATGTAGATTACACTTACTCTCAGACATTATGGTCCAGTAGATCTGAGAACACAGTGTGGGAGAATTTGTATTTCTGATGAGCTTCTGGATGATTCTGAAACTGTCAGTTTGTGGGCTCACTTTCATCAGCATGCCTTTTAAGTACAGTTCAAGACCCCTGTTTTCCAGGAAATTTAACTATCTTAACCCAAAGTAGTTTCTTTTTTTCTCTGTCTCTGTCTCTTTCTGTTTCTTCTTCTTTTATATGTTCATGGAACCCATTTCATACTTTATCTGAATTAGGTAACTTTTCATTCATCTAAGTCTCAGGGGCTCCATTACTGACTTCTGGTGCCTTGTTAAACACTTTACAGGAGAGAGACCACGTTGTATAAATGAACACAACTCTGGGTAGGGTATCTTGAATCCTGAGTTCACATCTTGTCATCACCTCCATGAGCTTTGTGTTTTGGGGACAAATCTTATCTTGTGGAATTGAGTTTCCTCATCTCTAAAATAATTATTCCATTTCCTCATGCTGCAGGAGCTCATAGAGAAGATCAAATAAGATAGTGATATATAAGTGCTTTACAAATACAATGATATTCATAGTAAATTATTGTTGGTGTTTTGTTTCATAGGGTTGACTCATTCACTTTATCATCAGTAGTGAAGCATGAAGGAAATACTGTTGTTTTCAATGAAATGTGGCCTGGAGGGTAGGGCTGATGGGATCCTGGGATTTCAAGAAAGCACTGTAGGTTCCTGGAAATCATTCTCACACCTACAGTTGTGAGCCTGTGTTCAGGACAGAAAAGCAACGTACATTTATACTGTACTTCTGTCTTTAGGTAGACTGGGACAACGATTATGAAAATTGTGTTCACGTTCTGAACTTACTATGTAAACTTGAGAAGAGCGATGAAATATTGATAGTGGCTGTGACTTATAGGGGTTTGTAGGGTGATTGCTCGTGGGTCAGTTGATAAATCCTTAAATTTCGGTTTTCTATAACAAGAATACCTAAAAAAGGAAGTAGTCTCTTCTCGGTTTTCTTAAGAAAGCTTATCCATCCCTTAAATGCCTGCTATGCAAAGCCTAGACCTGGCACTGAGAAATAGAAATATGGGTAAATGTAATTTTTTCTTTCACAGAGTTTATAATCCAGTGGGAGATCCAGACACATAAATAACCAGCTGTTTTACCAAGCAAAACGACGTAGGTGACAAAAGAGAGGTATAGGCAGCATACTGTGGGAGCCTGGAGGAGGGTTTCAGTGCGTGTGGAATGGGGAGAAGCTTCCCGAAGGAGGTGCAAGTTGAGCGCACCTTTAAGAACTGAAAGCATTTCAGTGAATGGACTTTTGGGTTGGAAGAAGCCAGACGAAGAGACAGTACGTTAGTGCTCTAGGCATTTCCTATCATGTTTTATCGCCAAGGCTATGGGAAAAGTGTCAATGCATAGACACATGAGAACATTTTTAAAGCTCTCCTGCTGATTTTCTGGTCCAACTGACTATGCTTATTTTATTTCTTTTAGTACATGCGTCCCGTCCTTCTTCACACAATGTTCCAGGCTTGAGTTTTCTTTCCTGGTTATTCTCCTTTCTTTCTTGCAAAATTGGCTTACCCTCACTACCATACTCCTTCGGACCACCTCTTTCTCTTGTTCCCAAATACTTTAAAACCCCCTTCCATCTTTTACTCCCTAGATCTTGTTTTCATTGAGGCATGAACGGCAGCTTTTTTATTTTCCTGTATTGATTAGATTGATGTGTTTGCAATGTGAAGGCACTATTCTCTCTTCTCTGGGCTCTGGATCATCAAGTCCATAATGCCAAAGTTAAGTCAGTACTTCTATGTGTACAGTTCCTTTGCAGCCCTGAGGAGATAAGGGCACAGCGAAAGGAAGCAGGTTGTTAAAAGCTGTTGGAATGAAACATCAGGTGCCCGGCTTGTCTGAGAATGCAAGGTAGACTTTCCATTCTGTGGCTGGTATGTTAGCAGCTTTTGACGTTCGGAACCTTACCTTTTGATACTTTTTTTTTTTTTAATTTTTTTTTTTTAAGATTTTATTTATTTGAGAGAGAGAGAATGAGAGACAGAGAGCATGAGAGGGAGGAGGGTCAGAGGGAGAAGGAGACTCCCCGCTGAGCAGGGAGCCCTATGCGGGACTCGATCCCGGGACTCCAGGATCATGACCTGAGCCGAAGGCAGTCGCTTAACCAACTGAGCCACCCAGGTGCCCCTACATTTTGAGACTTTTAATAATGTAATATAACTTTACATCAACTGAATCCAGGCAGTTTCACCATCCACTACATTATTAATTCCAGATGGGAAAATTCATTAGGGTTCAAATTTTGTTTGAGGCCCAACTGTTTCTTAAATTATTATTACAATTATTATCTATTTATTTTTTTTACAACTGATGGGAAGGGAAATTTAACAGCTGTGTGATTAGCAGGGCATGAAATTAAAAATGTTTTGCACAGAACCAAGAGGTTGTTTACTACAGAATTCCTCATCTGAGAATTAAGTATCATTAAGTTTGGCCACAAGATGCTCTCTTTCACCATTTAAGTTCGATTCTTCACATCTAGTTCTTTGCTAAAATGCCTTTAACGTTTTCTGGAAGGAAAACGCTGGTCAGATCATCACAAAGCATTTCTAATGTTTACAGTCACGGTAACAACTGCGTTTCTGTCACTCACAAGTTAACCAGGCAACCAGAAGTTCAGCCTCGCTGCTCATAGCAAAGATTGAGTAAGTCCCAGTTTGAGGAAGTCTGGTCAATTAGAAAAGGCCACAGCCCCACCAGCGGCTTGAGTCTTTTGCTCTCAAATTCCAAGAGTGTGTCCTTTCTGTGAATGCAGGTGCAGACATCTAGAAGGCGATGTTTATCCGCACCTTCTCCTTTATTCAGATGATGCCCTTTCTTGGGCCCTTTTCCAAAAATCCCTCCTTTGGGTTCCAGGAAGTGCCACATGGCCCTTGCTTTGTGTGGGTTGTTGGCAGCCCGCTGCAGAAGCAGTGGAGCAAGAGGGTCAGGCACATTCGCTGGAGTCTCTTTGCCAAGTCCGAAGCCGGTTCTTCTGTTTCGCTCCCTTGTGTGGCAGGCGCTCTCGGCAATTCCTTTGCCTCATCCCCTTATTTAATGGAGGGGAAAACACTACCTGCCTCCAAGGTTACTCTGAGGATTAGAAAAGTTAGTGTCTGGAAAACGTTGAAGGCTCTGCCTGACTTACAGTTCATGCTCAGTCACTGTTAGAGGCCTCCGTTTCTTAAGGCAGTGCATTGTTCTGTGTGTGGAGGTCTTTTAACACACATCTGACACAGCCTTGCTGAGCTTTCAGCCTGGGATTTTTCATCTCTTCCTGTCTTCTTTGTCTTTAAATAGAGTCTTTCCTGTGTGATAATTATTTATGTACTTGTCTTAACTCTTTAGACAGGTTTTTGTCTTTATATTCAATGAATTCAACAAGACCCAGTCTCTGCCCTTAAGAGATTCTTCGTGGAGGGGAGTGGGTTGGTCAAAGTTAATGTAGGTAACTCTTACTGGAGGGAGAGTTGGCTAGACTAGGAGTCTCCCCAATAAGAGTTATGATATTTGTTTATTTATTTATTTTATTTATGTTTTTAAAGATTTTATTTATTTTTTTAATTATTATTACTATTTTTTTTCAAAGATTTTATTTATTTATTTGAGAGAGAATGAGAGAGAGCACATGAGAGGGGGGAGGGTCAGAGGGAGAAGCAGACTCCCCGCCGAGCAGGGAGCCCGATGCGGGACTCGATCCAGGGACTCCAGGATCACGACCTGAGCCGAAGGCAGTCGCTTAACCAACTGAGCCACCCAGGCGCCCTATTTTTTTTTTATTAAAG
>NW_028009927.1:0-870 GCF_054177405.1 Leptonychotes weddellii | reverse complement strand
CCGCCGCCGCCGCCATCCCGCCCCCTGCTTCCCTTCCCGCCTCCCGGGAGCGCCCGCTCCGCCTGCCTGAGTCACGGCTGGAGCCGGGGAGGAGCCGGGGAAAGGAGGCCCCAGCCCAGAGTGCAGCCAGCGGCCGCAGGGAGAGCAGGCAGCGCGGTCGGGGATCATGGGGGAGAGCGCGCTGGATCCGGGGCCTGTGTCCGCAGCGCCGGCGGGGGGCCCGGTGCACGCCCTGACGGTGGTGACGCTGTTGGAGAAGCTGGCCACCATGCTGGAGGCGCTGCGGGAGCGGCAGGGGGGCCTGGCTCGGAGGCAGGGCGGCCTAGCGGGCTCGGTGCGCCGCATCCAGAGCGGCCTGGGCGCGCTGAGCCGCAGCCACGACACGACGAGCAACACGCTGACGCAGCTGCTAGCCAAGGCGGAGCGCGTGGGCTCGCACGCGGATGCCGCGCAAGAGCGCGCCGTGCGCCGCGCCGCCCAGGTGCAGCGGCTGGAGGCAAACCACGAGCTGCTGGTGGCGCGCGGGAAGCTCCACGTCCTGCTCTTCAAGGTCAGTGACCTCAGGCGTCCCCCCCCGCCCCGGGCCTCCTCCCCGCCACGTCCCCCCCCCCCCCCGCCCGGCTACCACACCCGCATTCCTGACCCCACGCGGTAGCACGGACTTCTAAAGACGCACCCACTTCCCACCACGCTGCGTCATCCGTCAGCTCCTGAACCCAGCCTGGCCAACCAGAGTTCGCCCAGCTCGAGCTCAGGCCACGTCCACAGAATTTGCTCCAAGTCCCAGCCCATCCCCGAACGGTGGCGGGAGTGCATCCCGCGACAGTTCGCTGCCTCCGATTCTTGCTCCTGCGACCACCATCCTGCCTA
>NW_028009926.1:0-870 GCF_054177405.1 Leptonychotes weddellii | reverse complement strand
TTCTCATTTAATTCAAAAGTTTTTCAGTTTCTTAAGATTTCTTTAATTCTTGTGTTATTTTTAAGTGTGTTGTTTAATCTCCAAATATTTTGGGATTTTCTAGCTATTTTTGTGTTAGTATTTTTTCATTTAATTCCTTCGTGGTCAAAGAGCGTACTTTGTATGATGTCTGTTCTTTTAAATTTGTTAAGGTATGTTTTTTGGCCCAGAATATGGTTTATTTTGGTGAATATTCCCTGTGAGCTTGAGAATATACATTCTTCTGTTGTTGGATAAATATGCAAGACAAGTAATGTAAGCAAAGAGATGGAAACTCTAAGAAAGAATGAAAAGTAAATGTTAGAAATCAAAAACATTGTAACAGAAATGAAGAATGTCTATGATGGGCTGGCTCATCAGTAGACTGGACATGACCAAGGAAAGAATCAGTGACTGTGACAGTATGGCAATATAAACTTAAAAAACTGACTGGGAAGAGAAAAAGGAGTGAAAAGGATGAAACATAATATCCAGAAACTACAAGACAGTTACAAAAGGTGAATATACATATAATGGGAATACCAGAGGAAAAAGAGAGAAACAGAAGAAATATCTGAAGTAATAATGCCTGAGAATTTTCCAAAATTAATGACAGGCACCAAACCGCAGATATATAAAGATCAGACAGCACCAAGCAGGATAAATACTTTTAAAAAATCTATATTTAGGAATATTATAATCAAACTGCAGAAAATCAAAGACAAAATCTTGAAAGAAGTCAGGTAGATGGGGGTGGGGATCTTACCACTAGAGGAAATAGGATAAGAATCACATCAACCTTCTCTTCGGAAGCCATGTAAGCAGGAAGAGGGTAGAGTGAAATACTTCAAA
>NW_028009925.1:0-870 GCF_054177405.1 Leptonychotes weddellii | reverse complement strand
CCCACCCCCCACTCCAGCAACCCTCAGTTTGTTTCCTACAATTAAGAATTCCTCATATCAGTGAGATCATATGATACATGTCTTTCTCTGTTTGACTTATTTCACTCAACATAATACCCTCCAGTTCCACCCATGTCGTTGCAAATGGCAAGATAAGAGTTCTTTTTAATGAAAGAAGATAAAAACATCCTTTCTTCTCTGTGGCATTTCCTGAACACCTGAGGCTTTTTGAATTAATAACTCAGTGAGACTTTGGAACAACCTCTATTTCTCATTTTCCAGAGTCTGCTTCTGCCTCTGACCCTCCCCCCTCTCATGTGCTCTCTCTCTCTCATTCTCTCTGTCTCAAATAAATAAATAAAATCTTTAAAAAAAAAAAAAGATTTTGTTTATTTATTTGTCAGAGAGAGAGAGATGGGGGAACACAAGCAGGGGGGAATGGCAGGCAGAGAGAGAAGCTGGGTCCCCGCTGAGCAGGAAGCCTGACGCGGGACTGGATCCCAGGAGCCTGGGATCATGACCTGAGTCGAAGGCAGATGCTTAACCGACTGAGCCACCCAGGCGTCCCTTCAATTATCTACTTTTTATTGTTCACGTTGCCTCGAATTCACAAGTATAGGTGTTGGTTCAAAACATCAGGAAATTCCCAGGTAAAATCTGAAAGTGGCCCTGTACACAGAGGTCAAGGAGATAGCGAAGAGAGGCAAATCACTCCAGATTGGTAGGTGGCAGATTCAATAAGCAAGAGAACTTATTTATAAGGCTGGTGTCAGGCAGCTCCAAGACAGATAGATTTTTGCATTTTAGCATTTGCTAAGTCCAGTACAATGTGGCACACTCATAGGACCATGGCAAAGTTATCTAAGATGG
>NW_028009924.1:0-870 GCF_054177405.1 Leptonychotes weddellii | reverse complement strand
GGGGGGGGGATGGGTTAGCCTGGTGATGGGTATTAAAGAGGGTATGTACTGCATGGAGCACTGGGTGTTATACGCAAATAATGAATCATGGAACACTACATCAAAAACTAATGATGTAATGTATGGTGATTAACATAACATAATAATAAAAAAATAAAATAAAATAAAAAAACAAAATAAAATAAAATACAGATCAAGTATTTCAATGAAAATGTAGCATCTAAATTGAGATGTGCTATAAGTAATTGTATCACTTATTTCAAATAGAATTCCTCAATCCAAACTTAGAAAGCTTAAAGTTGAGCTTATAGAAAAGCTAATGAAACATATAAATTCAAAGAAAGTGAAGTGAATATACACACACTTTGTACAATATGTACTATGAATATATACTGTCTCTGCCATATATGTGTCATATTTAATACACACACACAAATACACACACATAGGTTATATAGGGAACTGCAGGCTCCAAATTCATGGAACAACCAGATTCTGAGATCATAATCAGAAAATATCACCCTATGGACTTGAGACTAAACATCAGTAAAAAATGGATTAGAGTGGACATATGAAAGAGTGATACACTGTACTTGGTAATGTTCATAAGGCAAAATTCTAGAAATGTTTTGTTTTGTTTTGTTAAGAAATGGTTTCTAAGGAAAGAATCGAAGATGTAAATAATAGATATTTAAATGGAGGCTTTCATTAGAGTATTACCTATACAATTGAAATTTGGGGAGAATCTTAATGTCAACCAATAGGATGTAGTAAATTATGATATCTCCATATCGTAGAATAATATTTATCAATTAAAAAACAATTACAGAAGAATATTTGTTGCCATAGGAAAATATACTATTCATAACA
>NW_028009923.1:0-870 GCF_054177405.1 Leptonychotes weddellii | reverse complement strand
AGAATACAGGCGCCTGGCAGTTGGGAAATATACATCCATCAAGGCCAAGTTGTTCACTTGCTACCAGGTGGTCTGATGAAGAAGAGAAACATTACAATGATGGCAGAGAGGGTATAAAAAGTTACAAACGTGGGGGCGCCTGGGTGGCTCAGTCGTTAAGCGTCTGCCTTCGGCTCAGGTCATGATCCCAGGGTCCTGGGATCGAGCCCCACATCGGGATCCCTGCTCAGCGGGAAGCCTGCTTCTCCCTCTCCCTCTGCCTCTCCCCACTGCTCCTACTCTCTCTCTCTCTCTCTGTATCTCTCTGTCTCAAATAAATAAATTAAAAAAAAAAAATTCAAAAAAAAAGTTACAAAGGTGCTTTCCAGGACAGAAATGTAGTAGGTGTTAGCTCAGGGGACGATCTAGGTGTGATACTGTTCCTATGAAGGTGTTGGCCCCTACGCTTGTGTTTGCACAGAATGACAGCCATAATAAATCCTACACACAAAACACCGGAGGTACATCTGAATGCTGCATAAAGTCTACATGTGTTTATCACAAAACATAGCAGAACAGGTGCCAATTATCTACAGCGTTTGTGATGTATTTATTGATCTTCTTGTGACACACAAACATGGTAATGGTGATATTTAGCAGCTCCTATAGATTCCAGCAGAGGACACTGGAACGGCTAATGGAATGCGAGACTGTTTGTTCCTTAATGCTTTGCCCACCTGGGGTTCTGGGACTGATGGTGATGGCCTGGAAGACAAGGAGCCAGAGTTGCCAAAGGACACACCTCTGGACACTATGTGGAACTAAAAATACATCCGCATCCAAAATCATGGAGAAAATGTTTCAAACCAAAAGCTGCCAAGGTGTCTAGGA
>NW_028009922.1:0-870 GCF_054177405.1 Leptonychotes weddellii | reverse complement strand
GAGGCCAGGCTGCACAGTGCAGGTCCTGACCCAGGCAGCCTGTTCTGGGCTCCCACAGTTGGGGCTCCCCCCAACCTCCTCAATGCTCCCCAAGGCCAGAGGTTGGGATGCAGGTGGTGGGAAGTAAGGTCTTCTCCATGGGGAGACTCAGAGCCTCCTACTACGGCTTGATGAAGGGAGGGAAAGTTCTTCTCTACCCTCAAGGTCTTTGCAGGACTAAGAATTAAAATTGCATGAGTCAGATTAATAGGATAATGATTGGAAGCCCAATAATGCAACTGAGACTCAAAGAAGGGACCAGGGCAGGCAGTTTTACCCATTTGACAAAGTGACAATAAATCTGTGAGGCACTGACAGGACAAAGAACCCTGAGCTTTGGGAGCTTGGATTAGTAAGGAAGTCTAGACAGAGTTTGGGCTGGAGCAGTACATGGTAAAAAGGAACAGGGGTTGTTTCTGAAGCCTTTTGGGCTCTAAATTCCCCAGCTCTGGGGATAAGGCAGTCTCTTCACGTCCTGCTTCAGAGAGGGTACCTGTTCCATGGGAGATGTATTTCCTGCTTTCAGGGGAAGGTCTAAGTGTCCTTGCACAGGCTGAGTCCTAAGTCACTTGTACGGAAAATATTCAGTATGTCAGGGGCACCTGGCTGGCTCAGTCAGTGGAGTGTGGGACTCTGCATCTTGAGGTCATGGGTTTGAGACCCAGGTAGGGTGTAGGGATTGCTTAAAACTAAAATCAGAAACACATCAATAATCAGTATACCAAAATGGCACATTTTGGGGGCAGCCTGTCCTTGGCCTCTACAATGAACTGGGGAGATTTCCTGGTCTGCACAGGATCCCTGGAGGTTGTCCCTGGGAGACGTGGGTGC
>NW_028009921.1:0-870 GCF_054177405.1 Leptonychotes weddellii | reverse complement strand
CCCGTTCTTTTTCTCCAGTGTTTCTCTGGGACCCCTGCGGTCAGATCCCTCGCAGACTTCGCGGCTGGGACTTTAGCCCCGGGGGTCCCGCGAGGCCCCGATTGCGGGGCTCCAGGTCCGCGGGTACAAAACCGAGGGCGTCTCCAGCCGTGGAGGGCGTCCCTGCACCTGCTTCTGGCGAAGTCGCGGAGGGAAGCAGCCTGCAAACAGACGTGCTTTCGGGGCGCGCGTCCGGGGTCTGCAGGTGCGGTCCGCCGGACGCGGGAGAGCCACCCGGGAGTGCCCCCAACCCGCCGTTCTCGTCCCAGCCGCCCCACCGACAGCCACGGGGCCGCTGCGAGTCGCGGAGGCTGGCTGGGTCTCACTGTCCTCACTGTAAAGTGGACACGATATAAAAAAGTTTGCCCAAAGGAAAGGGGTAGATGATTGATTTTTATCCATTCCTGTAAGTGGCTTACAGAGGTTTTCCCAGTAAAGCTTACTATCATTATTCGTATCAGTCAGGAGAATTCACTGAACAACGGTTTGCGTCAAGTGTTCCGTCTTTGAAGTAATAGTGTGCGATGTTACCCCATTTTACAGATAACGGAGCTTTTCAAACTAAGTAACTTGCACTGGCAAGAAAGCCGAGGGAATTGTTTTTCCTAGCTTCATAAAGGGCATATGGAAGATTGGCACTCGGATCCCAGAGGGTTAGGGCATTTTCCGCTTCACCGGGGGGTCTTACCTGGACACCCAGTGTATTCTTCCCGCTGCTCAGGGGTCGCACCGCCCCCGGGCCCCCGTTCCCGCCGCGGCGCGCGATGCGGGACTTGGGGTGCTGCGGCCGGGGACGCGGGTCGCGGGCGAGGGAGCTGCGGGGCCCGGCGA
>NW_028009920.1:0-870 GCF_054177405.1 Leptonychotes weddellii | reverse complement strand
CGGGGGTGGCCTCGCTCCCTCTAGCGGGAGCACTGACAGACTTTCTGAGCCTGGTGGGCCGTGGCGAGGCCGGGAAGGGCAGGAGGCGGGGTTCTGCGGGGAGTGCTGGTGCTTTGTGCGCAGCTGACCTTGTGGCCCGGGTGATGCGGCCGCCAAGGAGCGGCAGGGTGCGGGAGGGGTGTTCTCCGTTCAGGGTGACGTCTTGAGCTCCTATGACCCGCCCGAGAGGGGTGGCAGGGTGGGGGTGGGTGGACTTTGTGGCGGCAGGAGCTGAGCGTGGCCTGGGATGAAGGGAGTGAGGGGCTGTGGGGCTGTCAGGGCACCGTGGGTGCAAAGGCCCTGAGGCGGGCAGCGACGGGGTGTGTGCCAGAGACCCTGCACACCTGCCCCTCCCCGGGTGCCGTGGTTCTCAAACCCTCTGGGCAGGAACCCTCCTCCCACACCAGCGTCGAGGGGGAAGGGGAGCGTGGCTCCTGTGGACCAGAGGCTTCCTGCTGATGGGGGGACCGCTACAGCGAGGGCTGTGTTTGCAGAGCAGACACACAAGCCAGTGGCCTCCAGGCGCCCGGGTCCAGCCAGCCTCAGTGCGTAGCCCCTTCCCACCCCGCCCCTCCCTCGTCCCTCCTTCCCGCCTTCCCGTCCTCCCCCTCCCCTTCCCATGTCTCCCTCGCTCCAGCCTCCTCCTTCCCTCCCCTCGCTGTCCCTTTCCCTCCTCCCCTCCCCTCCCCCTCCCCCTTCCTCCTCCCCTCCCCCTTCCTCCTCCCCTCCCCCTTCCTCCTCCCCTCCCCTCCCCTCCCCCTCCCCCCTTCCTCCTCCCCTCCCCTCCCCTCCCCCTTCCTCCCCTCCCTCCCCCTCCCCTCCCCCTTCCTC
>NW_028009919.1:0-870 GCF_054177405.1 Leptonychotes weddellii | reverse complement strand
CTGGATATCTACCAGACCACTCTGAGCACCCATGAAACCAGCCTGAGATGTAAGAAGATCTGGATCTCTACAAGCAGAATATTGCAGGCGGTTGGTTTTGAGGTACGAAGTGGGAAGCCGTGATTCCACGGGCAGATATCAGAATAAATGGCAGCAGGAGGGAGCCTAGCCATGGGGATCCTACACCGTCAGTGAGTGACAGCCGCGCGCGCCGCGGATGGGCACAGACTTGCAGACTGGTAGCGTCGGGAAAGAACTTTAGGGCAGCCCCTGGGGTGGAAAACCAGACCGGCGGGGTCGCACGCACGCGAACCGCAGCCCCCCCGGACAGAAACCCAGAACGACGGTCAAGCACACGTGAACTGCAGCCTCCGAGACGGAAACCTGGTGCCCCGGGGTCGCGCCGGTGAACTGCAACCTCCAGGGTGGAAACCCCGAGCGGCGGAGTCACACGCACGTGAACTGCAGCCCCCGGGACAGGACCCCAAGCGGCGGAGTCGCGCACGCCAACTGGGAGCGGCTGGCGGTTTTAGAAGCACAAAGGGCAGAGACAGGCCCCGACCTGGAGGCAGGACTGGGGGTGCTGCGGAGGGGCGCACAACCCAGGACGCTGCAGTTTATAGCAGCACGGACAGAAACGGAGACGGTGTGGCCTGGAGAGCTCACTGAAGAACAGACTGTGGTCTCTCTGCTCAGAGGCAGAGGGTTGGAAACGGTCTCTTCTGCTCTGACTCGCGGAAGAGACGCGGAAAGCCGCCAGGGAAAGGCACCAGAGAACAAAAGCCCCAAAGACTGATTCCCACTGAGCCCATCCCCCGCCACAGGGGCGCAGGGCAACTCCGCGCAAACAGGGTTGCCTGAGTAACAGCG
>NW_028009918.1:0-870 GCF_054177405.1 Leptonychotes weddellii | reverse complement strand
CTGTCCTCCATGGGGCCATACACTTTCCAGCATCGATGGGCTTGACCAGGACGATGTGGCCTTTCTATGTGCACTCGAGTCCAGGGACCAGGCCAAAGTCATTGATATGGGCTCCTATAGTTGCCCTGCTTTATGTGAGCATGGAGGCCACTGTGTAATGTTGGGCAGTGTAGGGGACATTGGTAGGATCTAGTGTTTTCGCCGTGTAAACAGATGCCAGTGCTCCTTTGCTAGCTCGCTCCTTTGCTAGTTCATGACCACCTGGCTGAGTGATCAGTGCAGGTCCATAGCCCAGAGCGGTATTCAGATTGACACCGGGGTTCCCAGCTTGGCTCTCCATGTAGGAGGTCAAGGGTTTGGAGCATTCATCTCTGTACCTTTCCCATCTCAGGAAAGGAAATGGAAACATCCTCTAGGTACAGCTGTGGTGAGGGAGGGAATGAGTATGTAAAGTGTGCCATGGTGTTTTGAGTGTTTCGGAAGGGTGCCAGTTCTTTTATGATGGAAGTGTGAGAAATACCTCCTCAGATTGCACACATTTACATTAACAATCATAACACATAGACATACCCACAAACACACATGCGCGTGTGCGCCCTTCAACCCGCCCGCACACGAGTCCTACCTTCTATATGCCATAGTCCTTCCAGGCCCTCTACAACGTGATCACAGTGCTTTATGGGACAGTCTCTCTCAATATACCCCAACCCTCATTCCCTGGAGGAACCCAAAATCAGGTTGCAAACTTCTTTTTACCCTAGACTTCACCACAAAGAGTGATACTCTTAAATACGTACAGTTTTCGTTTCTCGCAGCATCCACCTGTGATTGGAGAAAATAAAACACTGTGAGGATCACACCATCCTGTAC
>NW_028009917.1:0-11817 GCF_054177405.1 Leptonychotes weddellii | reverse complement strand
ATATCAGTGAGGTCATATGATACATGTCTTTCTCTGATTGACTTATTTTACTCAGCATAACACCCTCCAGTTCCATCCACGTCATTGCAAATGGCAAGATCTCATTCCTTTTGATAGCTGCATAATATTCCATTGTATATATATACCACATCTTCTTTATCCAGGAAACGACAGATGTTGGTGGGGATGCGGAGAAAGGGGAAACCTCCTACACTGTTGGTGGGAATGCAAGCTGGTGAAGCCACTCTGGAAAACAGTATGGAGGTTCCTCAGAAAGTTGAAAATAGAGCTCCCATACGATCCAGCAATTGCACTACTGGGTATTTACCCCAAAGATACAAATGTAGGGATCTGAAGGGGTACGTGCACCCTGATGTTTATAGCAGCAATGTCCACAATAGCCAAACTATGGAAAGAGCCAAGATGTCCATCGACAGATGAATGGATAAAAAAAACTGCTCATTTTAAAATTTCTAATTCTAAACCACTCAGTTGAATGACATGGAAACTTCATAAGTGTTGTTGAGTAATGGCAGGGAGGAGCAAAAGACAGGTGTTGCCACCACCATGAATCTGCTGTCCAAACATATTAGCTGAGGCTGGGCCTGAGTGATGCTGCTGGCCCCAGGATACAAAAAAAGCCTTCCTTTTAGATGGAACAACCAGATGATACATCCTTTTGCATATGAAGTTAGACTTAAACTTCTGGTTTCCCCTCAGCTCCCTGATAGTTCCTTGTTATCTTTCTTTGGGGGAGGAATGACCTTGGTGACAAAAACAGGCGTCCTCCACCTGTGATTACCATTGTCTAATTTGGTGCTAATTATTATCGGATCTATTTACGAGGCACAATGTGATTATACATTTTACTGAACAGATCTTTATACTCTATTGTGTCATTAAGGAAACAGACACCACAACTTCAGGGAAGGAAAACATTCAGCAAGCAAGAGGAACATTTGAGACACTATGAAAATCACAGTGCTGGTCTCATGAGCAATGAACACAGAGGTCTCTAAAGTGCAGAGTGTAATAATGAAAGTAAGGTAGCTGAATGGGAGCCAGGACCCAACACAAGCCCATCTGACTCCCACTACTTCTTCCTTTCCATCTGGTTTCTGCAATAAGCAGTATAGAACACTGGTTAGGAGCAAACATTCTGGAACCAGACAGTTTGGGGATTAAAATCCTTGCTCTTCCCCTTAGCAGTAGCATAACCTTGGGAAAGTCATTAATTTCTCAGTATCTCAGTATCTTCATTAATTTAATGGGGTGATAATAAAAGTTCCTGTGTCGTAGGTGTCTGCTTACCTATTGCTGCATAATAAATCACCAAATGTAGTGGTTTATAACAGCAGCAATCACATTATCTCATGTTTTCTGTGGGTCATCAGTTCAGGAAGGGCTCTGCTGGATAGCTCTGGCTTGGTGTCTTTGCTGGGGTTGTAGTGGTCAGACAGTGGTGGAAGCTGGAACTGGGGGTGGGTAGATGAATCAGCTGGAGATGGCTAGGACCTCCCTACTTATGCAGCATCCAGGCTTCCTTATGCTGTCCTTCCAGGTTAATTAGTTTGGACTTCCTCACAGCATGGCAAGCTCAGGGCTTATATAGCAATGAAAGGCTTTGAAGAATATTCCAACAAACAAAGTGTCATCTTCTATGAACCAATCTTGGAAGTTACCCAGTGTCACTTCTACAACATTCTGAACATTTACAACAGCCCCACTCTCAAGAAGACACCACTTCCTCATGAGAGGAACATCAACATTTCATGCTACAATTACCTGTAGGATGGGCAGGAATGTTGTGGTCAACTCTATAAAACACAATCTGCTGCAACAGTTTTATAAGTTAGTTCATGTAGAGCTCTCAGACTGTGCTAGCCCTGACAAAGGATGGACCTTACAAAGATGTGCAGTTAAATCTCCAAAACAGGGTTAGGCAAGCATTGAAAAAACAAGATGGAAAGCCCACTCTCTGTACCTGAGCAGAGGTTCTCAGCAGCATCTACTGCCAACTCAGCACTAGAGAGATTGTGCCCATTTAGAGACCTCTGTGCTCAGGCCTGAAGCACCTCCCCCATGTGTGAGGAGTATAATAGACAAGGGCATTTCCTAAATGGCTGGAAAGTGGTTCCAAGTGCTATTTGGACCCACCCATATTGACTGCATATGCTCATATGAGATTTAAAATATAATTGTATTGAAATTCCAGAGACAAGGTCTCAGGGGTTGCTTCCGTCTCTACATGTTCAAATTACCTAGGACAAGAACTTGCCCAGAGTTGCCATTTGCAGTTGTCCTTCCCATGGCCTTTGAGCCAGATGGATCAATTCAGATCTGAGCACTGCTGCTCAATGGCCATGAAACCAAAGAAAGCAGGGTGAGGGAAGAACCAGCTGGTGGCATTGCTCCTGCAATGGACTGCCACTCTCACCCTGTGCACTTGACCCTGCCTCTCTCAGGCTTGCCCTTGGACTTCGACCATTGCATATTTAGGTGCCCTGAGGCCTTTGTCAATCCCTTCACATATACTCTGTAACCTGTCTCTAAATCTCCCTGGCTCTACATCCACATATATCTCTATCTATCTTTGGTCTTTCCCTACTGCTTCTGCCTTCTCATTTATTTTCATTTCTCCTTTGTCATGTCTGTGTCATCTCTTCTTCTAACAGGCTCCACCTTCACTGGGGCCCTCCACCCAATTCTTTGCACTGGTCATCTTACCATGAGCACTTCAAATACGTGTTTCACCACTACAAAAAATACTATTATTATATAATAGACTTCCTTTTGAGAATAAGAAAACAGATTATGAAAAATGTTAAGAGGTTGTGATTTGAACTACATATTTTGACTTGTATGCAGTTTCAATTTAGCATCTGCCATGAAATGCAAGGATGGTATTCTTTCCCAGTCACCTCAGCTCCCCCTTGTAGCTCATGATATTAGTCAGTTATTATTTTTATATTGTCAATGTTTATAATGTTCATATTCTATTCTATAAACATAATTTTGATTATTTAGCATTGATACAATGTATAAAGTGGTCTGAGGCTCAGGACACTCTTCTCCCTTCCCCATGCCTGAGTTTTTCAACTGACTGCCTTTCACTATTGGTAGGTTTTTTTGCTTGTTTTTGATTTTGTTTTGTTTTGTTTCAAATTGAGTTTAAGAGTGTTTTGTTTCTTGAGATCTATCACCTTTGAGATGATCTACCTAGAGTTGTAATACTTGAATGAAATCTTTATTTAGTATACTATTCTTGGTCATACTTTATTTCCCTAAGAATATTTAGGATTACTTTTATGTACTCATGGCATTGAATAGTGCTGAAGAAAAATGTGATGTGATGTCCATCACTCTCACCAAATGACCTACTTGAAGTTAATCAGTTTATCTATTTTTTCCTGGAAATGGTATGTAATTTTGAACTTCAGAATTGGGAAGGTTTTCTCTCTGGGGATGCTCTTCCTTGTGTATAAGAATATGTGTTTTGTTCCATTTGTTGGAGGCTCCTTTCTAGGGATCTAGTTATCCTTAGATTATATCATCTTTGTCTATCTTCCATATCTGTCATATTTTCTCTAATTGATTTATTTATTTGAAATCAAGTCTTTCTTCTTGTAATTCAGTTGCCAGTGGTAACTATTCAGTTCTTTGTTTATACTACTTCACTGGTTCTGAGATAATATGATCATGGTATTGTTTTGGTTCCTAATTTGACTAGGTTATCCAGTCCTTATTTTGGTCTCATATTTTGGCTTATTAGCTCTTCTTTGAACTTTTGAATCCATGTTTTTATTAACCATATTCTATAGTATAAATGAATAGTGGTTAATTTTCTGGCATTTTTGTGCTTTTTTTCCCATAGTTTTTTATGTGCCTTTGATATGATATATTACATGTATATTTGCTGCAGTAAGTTGTTTCTTTTCATCTTGCTCAGACTTGGGTAGTACTATTGTATTTCTATAGTTTAGTGTGAGTGATTGATTCTATAGTTTAGTGTGAGTGAGTGATATAATATCTGAGGCCAGCTTGTTTCCTCTCTTCAGTTCCATTGGAAGGAAGGTGTTGGGTACTTTGAATTCTGGCAAGTGTTGGTAGCCTGAGGGTATGGTGAGCCCCCAAAAGAATCTAGGATCCCACTCTAGATCCTTAGTTGAATGACCTAAGCTTTTCATGTGAGGTTTTTTTTTTTTTTTAATGTCCTATATTAGGACTTCTCAGCCTCCCAAGTTGAGGTATAAATTCCATTCTTAATAGGGAGTACTCTTGGGCTTTGGGTCTTCCCCAATAACTCAATGGGAGCACTGAGATACAGCTAGCACTATTCTATACAGTTCTTTCCGTGCATTTCTCCCCAGCCCCTACTATCTCTCTGCTTTAAGGCAAGAGGGAAATGGAAAGGCTAACCACTCACTTTGCTTCTCTTGAATCTTGGGGTTTCTAGTGCACATTTTCAGGATTAGTGGGATTCTGGGATATGGGAACAAGATTAGCATTCTAATCTTTCTGTGCCTCCCCAGGCACTTTAGAATGGTGAAATTCTTCCATTAGTCACCAATTTTTTGCAATTTCTTACATTATATTATAACCCCAGTCATTTGCACTTGCTGCTGGTTAGTTTTCCTGCTGTGTGGTAATTTCAATCTGTCATCTTAACCAGTAACTTTTCTTTGAAATGAAATCTTTCATGGAATCAGTGCTCATGCAGTTCAGTGTCTAAGCAGTTGAAATGCAGTTCACCACTAAAAAGAAATAATGAAACAATCTTAAAGGATTCTGTTCCTCTCTTGCACCTCCTGGAGGGTGTCAAATAACAGGTAGTTCATTCATCACACACCCATTCCTGCAACACCCCTTCATGTTCTCCCTCCTCTCCTCCCTGAATTTCTAACACCACACACATTCTTCCAAACTAAGAAACTCTTCAATCAGTGCTGGTTTAGCACATCTTTTGTCCTCATCTTGTTTTTTTCTTCCCAATTCTACTTTGCAGAAGTTAAAATAACCAGTTCAAGAAGAAAGTCTCTCCCTCCTTGGAGGGCAGGAGAAGGGAATAAGCTGAACTCTGCCTAGTAGGGAGAAAAGCAGAGGCTAGAGATTTTCATATAATAGTCTCTTTTGTCCTGTGATATGTAAGACAGGTAAAAGTGCATGTGGTTATTTTAACTAAAGAAAGGTGGAGGAGGGCCTTATATCTTCAACCCACATTTAGTCTCTTTGTCTTTCCAATGGCCTCCCTTCAACTGCATGGACTTGGGGAGGTACCTTTGCAGGACCCTCATGCTTAGCAGAAGCACCACTTTGAAGAGCACTTCCAGGTATATAGATAATGAAAAAATGCAGCATTACAAATTGATGGACGAGAGTATAGCCTCCTTAGTTAGTGTGCTGGAACAATTGGCTTGCTTATGGTAAAATAAAATAAAATTAGATCACACTACACAAAATGTGTATTCTTTGTGGACTAAAGATTTAAATGTAAAAAATAAAACCACAAAAGTTTAGAAAAAAATACATCTGTATTACATTCGGATAGGAAACATTTTTTTTTAAAGACAAAACAGCACAAAACATAAAGGAAAAAACTGATAAGTTTGATGAATTAAAATAACAAGATGGTTATGCTCTAAAAATTCAAAATAAGCAAAATTTTTTTGAAAAGCTGCTGGGTAGGAGGAGATTTTACCAAGCAAACTTATTATGGTAACCAGAATACATAAAGAACTCCTGTAAATCAGGGTATAAACAACAAAGCAACAAAGTAAATGGAGGATGATATGTACAGGCAATTCATAGAAGAAAAACCCAACTGACACATCAACATTTATTAAGATGCATATGTTCTTCAGAAATCACGAAAACTCAATAAAAGCAACAAAAGGATATCACTTCATTCTCATCACATTGGAAAAAAAAAACAAAACAAGTCTGATATTTCAAAGTGTTGGCAAGGATGCAGGCTTGGGGGGTCTGCTGGGAAAAGTGCAAATTGTTATAACTGAATGAGAAAGAAATGTGGCAATGTCTATCCAAATGAAGGTGCACATTCCTTAAGTCTCATCAATTCTACTTGCAGGTAAATACTCTCCAGATGTTCCTGCTTGTGTGCACAAGGAGGCATGTCAAAGAAGTTCATTGCAGAAGTTCATTTGTTTTTCATTTTATTGCAAACTTGCAATAAAATGAAAAACAAAACAAAACATAAACACTTACCAGCAAGAAAATGGATGATTATGTTTTGGTATATTAATACAATTAAATATCATTCAGACTTAATGAATGATCTAGATCCACATGAATAAGTCTAGGAAAATAAAATCAAATGAAGAAAACTGGTTATAGAAAAAGCAATAGAAACCATTTTTAAAATACCCAGAAAATATAATATGCTGCTTATGAATTTATATATATGAGGTACTAGTATAAAAACATTAACTTCAGAATGGTGATTATCCTAGCAAAGGGGGAAGAGGAAGCATAGGGGATCTGGTAAAGGTGTTAAGGATATTTTAACAATTCAAAAATTCAAAATGTTTTATTTGTAAAATAAAACATGAAAAAATATGACAAACATATCAACACTTGTCTGTCATGTAACTCACTCTAATTTTTGAATGTTTGAAATATTTCCTAATAAACACAGGGAAAAAGAGATGAAAGGAAGCAGGCTACTGCAGGATGATGTCCAGCTGCTATGGGCATTCCAAGTCCCAAGAACATGGCTCAGCCTGCCTATTCAGCCTCATCTTTGTCCACATCCTGACTCAAATCACACTTGTGCTTTTAATGTATCAATCCTCTGTGGATTCCCATGCAGTGATCTCCCCTCATGCTTCCATCCTCCTGAGCCCACTGGGTCCTCAGCCTTCTCTTTGGGAAGCAGACCCTCTCAGCTGGGCCAGTGGTTCCTCTCCAGGTGGATGTTTTCAGATGACTCCATAACAATCATTAAATGTCAGTCCCATGGATAGACTGAGAACATTCTGAGGGCTGAGAGGGATGAGCTTGTGTTTAAATCCTATCTAGACCCAAAATTCAGTCTAGAACCCAGTAGAGCTCAATGTTTGCTGAAGTCAATTGACCTGACCTCAGGCATGCAACTGGCTGTCTTATGACCTGTCAGCTGGAGCAGCCACAGAGCCCAGTGCTCCTTGGCCTGCCTCTGGCTGGTGGGGGAGGTTACAATTGTGTGACTACAGATTAAGGTGTTATAAAAAAACTGACCTTGTTTCCTCTATTCTGAGGTTTTTCCTAAAATTTTAAATGGCTTTTATGTATGTTTCAGCTTTGACAGCTTATAAGAGGCTTACTCCCCACCCTCACTAGCCTGCTCACACCTTGGTTGTTTGCTTTCAGGGATTGAATTCATTTTTCCTGCTCTAATGATTGAGAGGCAACTCATTGCCATGGGTCTTTGCTCTTTATCAAGCACCTTCCATAATTATATCATTTAATCTTCTGGCATCCTGTGAAGTGTGTAATCATTGTCTCCATTTCACAAATGAGTAAACAGGGATTCAGAGTGGCAAAATGACTCATGCAGTCACACAACAAGAACTAGGTCCAGAAATTCTCCCCTAGATGGTGTGATTCTGCAACCAGCACCCTGCTAACTCCCCACCAGCCTGCTCCTCCTCTGTGGTTCCCCATCCCCACTGCTCCTGTCCCTTGGGGTCAGCAGTCCTCATTGTCAGTGCTCTCTGGGATTGAACTAGCTGAACAGACATGACAATAACATAGATGTGTCTAAGCCTGGGAGAAAGACAGTTAATAATGAACAGCCTCATTACTCTGGGGCAATCACACACAATTAACGGATTTGCTAATTTCACATTCTTACCTTTCTAATAAATGTGCAGTTTCATATGGGAAGTTATTCATTTATTAACATGAGATTGTTCCACTCTGAAGTATAAGTGAAAAAGCAATGGGAGGGGGCTGAGCCATGTGCAGGGGCAGAAATGTGCACTCTCCATAAGTTTTATCAGTAAGCTGGCATCTCTGAAGGCAGAACACTCTACATAGATGGGATCATTAGCAAAATTACATAGCTAATGAAGGACAAATTAATGAAACTCTGTAACATTTTATAAGCTTGTACAAACAGCAACTTGTCATACATCACTGGGAAATAATTGCCAGAGAGTTGCTTAGAATGTACTCATTAAGTCTTAACAATACCAACTGGGCAGTTTATTCCCCATGGGGCAGATCACTCAAATGCAGTTCTCTCTTTATCTCAGGCTCTGAGAAGTGGATTTCAGGTCTCAATCTCAGGCAAGCATCTAGCTTCACCTCCCATAGTGGGATGGGCATATTTGAGGAAATCATCTTAAGAGCTAAAGGAGGAGGAGAAAGATGTCCCATTCCCTAGCAAAAAGGCACCAAGACTTCAATTGCAAAAATGTATGTGTTATTAGAAAGCAAGAGCAGAGAAAGAATTGTTTTATAATAAGTAAAAGACAACAAACAACAAAGGAATGATAATATCTGTTTGGATCAGTGAGCACTCCTGACTGCATCAGGACAATGCTCTGCAGCCCAGTCATACCACGTGGTGGTAATATTATAGTATAGCATGGGCACAGATATATGTCTTAAAATAATTAGCATTCTTTCCATTCACTCTCATTATGTTGGAATATAACTAGCCTAAATTTGGAAATTCTTTTACAAATATTCATGAGGCCTCAAATTAGGACTGTTCTTTGTGGAGCTGCTAGTGGAAACACAATTACAATAAGCCCAAAGACTGCCATATGTTGGTCTTGCTGTGCATCGGCCAGTGTGAATGGATATGCCTAGTTAAATGGCTATGTCTGTCTTCTGGTGTTAGCCTGTTGAAGACACTGTGGGAAGGTTGGTGTCATGGTTCTGTGGGATAGGCAAGGATGCTGGCAGGACATTGATGGTTACTGAATTAGGAGGGAGAAAAGAAAGAGAATAAAACAAGGGAAGGCAATTATAAAAACACTGGGCACCTCATTGGTCTTGGAGCTCTATCTCCCACCTGAGGTCATCAGGAGAGCACCAAACAAGCTCTGACTGGACATTGAAGTAGTCTGTTTGGTGGCAGGTTCTGGGATAATGGTTATAACTATTCTCTACAGGATCAGAAGAAGCAGAGCCATATGGAAAGAGCCCAGATGTCCATCAACAGATGAATGAATAGAGAAGATGTGGCATATATATATATATATGGCATATATAGATAGATATAGATATAGATATAGATATAGATATAGATATAGATATAGATATAGATATAGATATAGATATAGATATATCTGTGTATACACACACACACACAAGAATATTACTCAGCCATCAAAAAGAATGAAATCTTGTCATTTGCAATGACATGGATGGAACTCTATAGAGGATAGTACGCTAAGTGAAATAAGTCAGTCAGGGAAAGATAAATACCATATAATTTCACTCATATGTGGAATTTAAGAAACAAAAGAGATGAACTCAGGGTAAAGGGAGGAAAAATAAAATAAGAAGAAAAATGAGAGGGAGGCAAACCATAAGAGATGCTGAACTATAGGAAACAAACTGAGGGTTGCTGAAGGGGAGGTGGGTGCAGTGAGGGGATAATTGGGTGATGGGCATTAAGGAAGGCACTTGATGTAATGAGCACTGGGTGTTATATGCAACTGATGAATCACTAAATTCTACCTCTGAAACTAATAATACAGTATATGTTAACTAAATTGAATTTAAATAAAAAGTTAAGAGAAAAAAAAGAAGCAGAAGCCTCTGAGCAGCCAGCTGGGGAATCCAGAGAGTTGCAAAGGGAACAGCTGTGGGAGAAAGACCCTGGGAAACTTTATGTGGCCTGGAAGGCCTGCCTCAAATCCTTGTTTGCTGCTCACTAACTGTCCAAATGCTGACAAGTAGCAACTTCTAAGCTTTAGATTATTAGAGCTGAACTGTGTACCTCCCAAAGTCCTATGCTGAAGTCCTAACCCCCATTACCTCAGAATGTGACTGTATTTGGAGATGGGGTCTTTAAAGAGGTAATTAAGTTAAAATGAAGCCATTTAGGTGGGCCCTAATCCAGTTTGACTGGTGTCCTTAAAAGAAGAGAGTGGGACACAGACACACACAGGGAAGACCCTGTGAAGATACAGGGAGGAGACAGCCATCTACAAACTAAGGAGAGAGGCTTTAGGAAGAACCAAATCTGCCTACACCTTGATCTTAAACTTCTACCCTCTAGAACTGTGAGAAGTACATTTTTGTTGCCTAAGGTTCTTATTCTGTGGCACTTTGTTACCATAGCCCTCACAAACTAACACAGTTGAGAAAGTAAGTGTGACAGGATGGTCTTGACTAAGTATTAACTAGGGTGAGACACCAACACCCTGAGCTTCCTCTGGCCTCAAAATCTTGGGCAAACATGAACAAATGTACCCAAATGCCACTAGGTTTAACACACCCCATTCACCCACCTCCTGTACTTGTCACAAAGGGCCTTAGATGTCCCATGAACCATCCCATAGTTGCAGCAAACAAACCTATACTCAGAGAGAAGTCTGCTTCTCCACCCTCTGTGAAGGGTCTCATATGGGCCAGCCTCTCTGTGGACCCTGCATCCTGGGATTGTTGAGCCTGAGTTAAGTAGCAGGGTGGTGTTGTGCACCTACAGAAGGGAAAAGTACCTTCTTCCACTGTCTGCTTACTAACAGAGGGTATTAAACAGTGATACTTTATGCTTTTGTCCTGATGACTTAAAGTATTGAAGCTAAAATGGTTCTTTGGTTTTTACTGACAGTTTCCTGCCTCTCACACTTGTTCCTCCATCCCCTCTCCCCCAAGCTTTCATTTTCTAGGTAGTGGTGGTTGCTAAAGAATGTTTGGATAAGGAAAAATTGACTTCGGGGAGGAAAGGATTATTTCTGCTTCCAGTGGATCCTGAGCCAGTGCTTCTCAAACTTGAACTGCCTTGAGAATCACCTGGGGAGCCTATTAAATAAAGCCCAAATTCATAGGCCTCATCTCTAGAGTTTCTGATTTAGCAGTTATGGGGCAAGGCCTGGCAATGTGTATTTTTATGGCTCCTGGGATGCTGTTGCTTCCTGTCTGAGGACCACCTTTTGTTTTGTTTTGTTTTGAAGGTTTGCACACAGCACAGTTTTTTAAAAATTTTTTATTGTTATGTTATTCCCCATACATTACATCATTAGTTTTAGATATAGTGTTCCATGATTCATTGTTTGTGCATAACACCCAGTGCTCCATGCAGAACGTGCCCTCCTCAATACCCATCACCAGGCTAACCCATCCTCCCACCCCCTCCCCTCTAGAACCCTCAGTTTGTTTATCAGAGTCCACCGTCTCTCATGGTTTGTCCACCCCTCCGATTTCCCCCCCTTCATTCTTCCCCTCCCACTATCTTCTTTTTTTTTTCCTGAACATATATTGCATTATTTGTTTCAGAGGTACAGATCTGAGATTCAACTGTCTTGCACAATTCACAGCGCTTACCAGAGCACATAACCTCCCCAGTGTCTATCACCAGCCACCCCATCCCTCCCACCCCCCACCACTCCAGCAACCCTCAGGTTGTTTCCTGCGATTAAGAATTCCTCATATCAGTGAGGTCATATGATACATGTCTTTCTCTGTTTGACTTATTTCGCTCAACATAATACCCTCCAGTTCCATCCACGTCGTTGCAAATGGCAACATCTCATTCCTTTTGATGGCTGCATAATAATCCATTGTATATCTATACCAAATCTTCTTTATCCATTCATCTGTCAATGGACATCTGGGCTCTTTCCACAGTTTGGCTAT
>NW_028009916.1:0-870 GCF_054177405.1 Leptonychotes weddellii | reverse complement strand
TTGATAGGGGGAGGTGGGAAAGATGGCGGAGTAGTAGGGGACCCTATTTCAACTGGTCCCTGGAATTGAGCTGGATATCTACCAGACCACTCTGAGCACCCACGAAACTAGCCTGAGATGTAAGAAGATCTGGATCTCTACAAACAGAATATCGCAGGCAGTTGGTTTTGAAGTATGAAGCAGAGAGCCGTGATTCTGCAGGCAGATATCGGAGGATAAATGGCAGCGGGAGGGTCCCTGGATGTGGGGATCCTACACCATCAGTGAGTGACAGCCTCATGCGCTGCAGACGGGGCACAGACTCGCAGATCGGTAGCATCGGGAAAGAACTTTAGGGCAGCCCCCGGGGTGGAAAGCCAGACTGGAGGGGTTGTGCGAACGTGAACCGCAGCCCCCCCAGACAGAAACCGGAGCGACGGTCGCGTGCACGCAAACTGCAGCCTCCGAGACGGAAACCCGGTGCGCCGGGGTCGCGCCGGTCAACTGCTACACCCTGGGGTGGAAACCCCAAGTGGTGGAGTCACGTGCGCACAAACTGGGAGTGGCTGGAGGTTTTGGAAGCACAAAGGGCAGAGTCATGCCCCGACCTGGAGGCAGGACTGGAAGCGCTGCAGAGGGGCACACAACCCAGGACGCTGCAGTTTATAGCAGCACAGACAGAAACGGAGATGGTGTGGCCTGGAGAGCTCACTGAAGAACAGACTGCGGTCTCTCTGCTCTGAGGCAGAGGGTTGGAAACGGTCTCTTCTGCTCTGACTCGCAGAAGAGACATGGAAAGCCACCAGGGAAAGGAGCCAGAGAACAAAAGCCCTAAAGACTGATTCCCACTGAGACCATCCCCCGCCACAGGGGCGCAGGGCAACTCCGCCC
>NW_028009915.1:0-870 GCF_054177405.1 Leptonychotes weddellii | reverse complement strand
TCCCCACCCCACTCCTTCTCCAGTACCCTCCCCAGCCCTGCCCGCCAATGGTCTGTGAGGACCATCTTTGTTCCCGTCTCCCACCTCCTGGCTTCCCTGGCTCTGCCCCGAGCAGCACACACCCAGCAGGGTTTCAGGCAAGGCCACTGAAAGAATGGCCAGGGCCGGGGCTGGGGACACATGTCACTCCGTGCTGTCCCCTTGGGCCGTGGAAGTGCTGAAGCCCCCCTTGCCTCCTGCAGGTGATGACACGCTGGGTCCTGCGCCTGCCACCCTCGCCCTCCGCCTGCTAGCTCACTAACAGCACTGGGCGGCCCAGGACAGGAGTCCACCCTGTCTTCACCGCCCGTCCCTCTGCTGTCCACCGAGTAGCGTCCGTCACACAGAACAGCCGAGTCTGAGCAGCCCAGCGCTGCAGCCGCGTCCGGGGAGACCCCCTGCAGGAGGAGGACAGGTGTTCTTCCCGGCCGCTGGGCTCCAGCCCCAGGGTTCGGCTCACAGGAAGGCAGCCCTTTGTGGCCCAGAGCCACCTCTTCTCCCCCACGGGAGGGGGTTGGTGCCAAGGTGTGGTCGCCGGGGACACGGGGTGGTGGTGACTAGTCTGGGTCCCAGAGAGGAAACCCCCCTCCTGTCACCTGCGCCTGAGCTCTTGCTCTGGGTGTGGGGGACCGGTTACAGCAGATCAGGCCCTGTTGTGGAGACAGGGAACTGCGTGATTAATGGAAAACACTCAAGGCTAGCTGCCTGCGAAGTCCCAGTCTGCCTTCTGGGCGCCAGGAAAGTTCTAGAAAGGTCGGTGAGTTCTGCACTCGAGTACACAGCAGGTCCCAAACTAGCGGCTGAGCTGCGCTGGACTGAGGAGGTTCTTGG
>NW_028009914.1:0-870 GCF_054177405.1 Leptonychotes weddellii | reverse complement strand
TGGCCAGAGGAATGTTGAAAAAGAAAAGCAAAGCTGGTGGCATCACAATTCCGGACTTCAAGCTCTATTACAAAGCTGTAACCCTCAAGACAGTATGGTACTGGCATTAAAAACAGACACATAGATCAATGGAACAGAATAGAGAGCTCAGAAATGGACCCGCAACTCTATGGTCAACTAATCTTTGACAAAGCAGGAAAGAATGTCCACGGAAAAAAGTCACTTCAACAAATGGTGTTGGGAAAATTGTACAGTCACATGCAGAAGAATGAAACTGGACCACTTCCTTACATCACACACAAAAACAGACTCCAAATGGTTGAAAGACCTAAATGTGAGACAGGAGTCCATCAAAATCCTAAAGGAGAACACAGGCAGCAACCTCTTCAACCTCAGCCGCAGCAACTTCTTCGTAGAAACATTGCCAAAGGCAAGGGAAGCAAGGGCAAAAATGAACTATTGGGACTTCATCAAGATAAAAAGCTTTTGCACAGCAAAAGAAACAGTCCACAAAACTAAAGGACAACCGACAGAATGGGAGAAGATATTTGCAAATGACATATCAGATAAAGGGCTAGTATCCAAAATCTATAAAGAAGTTATCAAACTCAATACCCAAAGAACAAATGATCCAATCAAGAAATTGGCAGAAGTCATGAACAGACATTTTTCCAAAGAAGACATCCAAATGGCCAACAGACACATGAAAAAGTGCTCAACATCGCTCGGCATCAGGGAAATCCAAATCAAAACCTCAATGAGATACCACCTCACACCAGTGAGAATGGCTAAAATTAACAAGTCAGGAAATGACAGATGTTGGCGGGGATGCAGAGAAAGGGGAACCCTCCTACACTGTTGGTGGGAATG
>NW_028009913.1:0-870 GCF_054177405.1 Leptonychotes weddellii | reverse complement strand
GCAAGACTGTCGAAACTCAGATCTGTACCTCTGAAACAAATAATGCAATATATGTTAAGAAAAAAAAAAAGAAGAAGAAGAAGGTAGCAGGAGAGGAAGAATGAAGGGGGGGAAATCGGAGGGGTAGACGAACCATGAGAGACGATGGACTCTAAAAAACGAACTGAGGATTCTAGATAGGAGGGGGGTAGGAGGATGGGTTAGCCTGGTGATGGGTATTGAGGAGGGCACGTTCTGCATGGAGCACTGGGTGTTATGCACAAACAATGAATCATGGAACAATACATCTAAAACTAATGATGTAATGTATGGGGATTAACATAAGAATAAAAAATAAAATAAATAAAATAAAATGCTATTAGACTTCCATGCAAAAGTGGGTCCGCAGTGACAGCTTCATGAAACATGTGGGGATTCATGTGCTGCCTTCTGCAGCGGCCTGAGGCTCCCTCGAAATTAGGTTTAGTACTTCCTTGCAGTGATCTCATGCACGAAAACAACAGAATGCTTCCACCCTCAGGTATGGCTGTTTTAGCTGAAGCACGGATTCTCTAGTGAGTTTTTCCTGCAAGTTAGGTGGTTGTCTTTAAGCCTGCATGCAAACCCGAGTCAACGGTAGTAGCCCATAACCATGATGTGAGTAGAGAGCTGCCTTCTGTACCCGCTTGTCTCTCTCCCGTTTTTACAAAATGGAACCCATCCCTGGGCTCTCAAACACAGTACACCCTAAAAGTCTTCCTCCCACACAGAGGTCGACGGTAGCTAAGGACAGTGTCTCTACACTGTGGTTTCTCTGAGTTAGAATGCTAGCGATTAGACTTCCATGCAAAAGTGGGGCCACCGTTCTGGCTTGAAGAAACAAATGCGGAG
>NW_028009912.1:0-870 GCF_054177405.1 Leptonychotes weddellii | reverse complement strand
TGAGTTTGAGAAGTTCTTTCTAGATCTTGGATACCAGCCCTTTATCTGTAGTGTCCTTTGCAAATATCTTCTCCCATTCTGTGGGTTGCCTCTTTGTTTTGTTGACTGTTTCCTTTGCTATGAAGGAAGCTTCATAGAGAGTTTGACTTCTTCTTTGCCAATTTCAAAACTTTTATTTCTTTTTTTTAAAGATTTATTTATTTATTTATTTTAGAGAAAGAGAATGAGAGGTAGAGAGTATGAAAGGGAAGAGGGTGAGAAGGAGAAGCAGACTCCCTGCTGAGCACAGAGCCCGATGTGGGACTCGAGGATCATGACCTGAGCCCAAGGTAGTCGCTTAACCAACTCAGCCATCCAGGCGCCCCAAAACTTTTATTTCTTTTTGTTGTCTGATTGCTGTTGCTAGGACATCTAGTAAAATGTTAAACAATAGTGGTGAGAGTGGACATCCCTGTCATGTTCCTGACCTTACAGGAAAGGCTCTCAGGTTTTCCCTATTGAGGATGATATTCGCTGTGGGTATTTCATAGATGGATTTTATGAACTTTAGGAATGTTCCCTCTATCCCTATACTCTGAAGAGTTTTAATGAGGACAGGGTGCTGTCTTTTGTCAAATGCCTTTTCTGCATCAATTGAGAGGACCATATGGTTCTTCTCTCTCCTCTTATTAATGTGTTCTATCACATTGATTGATTTGTGAATATTGAACTACCCTTACATCTCAGGGATAATTCCTACTTGGTCATGGTGGATGATCCTTTTAATGTATTGTTGTATAGTATTACCTAGGATTTTGTTGAGGATCTTGGAATCCATATTCATCAGAGATATCGGTCTGAAATTCTCCTTTTTGATGGGGTCTTTGCCTG
>NW_028009911.1:0-871 GCF_054177405.1 Leptonychotes weddellii | reverse complement strand
GTCACCCCAAAATATGTCTCTTTAGCATAAGGATTATTTTAGGCTGGGTTTTTTTTTTTTCCTTTAAAGATTTTATTTATTTGAGAGAGAGAGTGAGAGAGAACATGAGAAGGGAGAGCTTCAGAGGAAGAAGCAGACTCCCCACTGAGCAGGGAGCCCGACGCGGGACTCAATCCGGGGACTCCGGGATCATGACCTGAGCCCAAGGCAGCCGCCCAACCCACTGAGCCACCCAGGTGCCCCTAGGCTGGGTATTTTAGAGAAAGAGCAGACAGGAGTGCCTGGGTGGGTCAGTCGCTTAAGCGCCTGTCTTTGGCTCAGGACCGAACCCGCAATGGGTTCCATGCTCAGTGGGGAGTCAGCTTCTCCCTCTCCCTCTGCTACTCCCCCTCCTTGTGTTTTCTCTCTCTCAAATAAGTAAATAAAAACTTAAAAAAAAAAAAAAAAAAAGGAAACAGCAAAGATAAAGCTCTGAAACCTAGTCTGGTTATTTTGTAAGAGACATTGGCATTTCCAAGGGAAAACTCCATTTGTAAGACTGTCTCCCTCTGTGTAGCAGAAAGAGGGAGAAAGTGTAAATCTCCAGAAACTCTGATCAGTGGACAAGGCATGGATTAAATCGGAATATCAAACATGGCCTCGATTATTGCTTTTTGCCTGGTCACCTTCCCAAATGCTTCCCAATAGGATCAGGTGTGGAGTTTCAAGAAAGGATCATATCCGGTGCCCCCCAGCCCAGATTCTGTCAAGCCGTGTGGGTGGGAACAACAGTGTTGTTTTAATTAAATGCTCCAGGTGATTCTAGGTGCAGCCAGGGTTAATTGGAGGGCTTCCCATGAATAGAAGACATCTGAGTGTAGGCTTTGGCTCA
>NW_028009910.1:0-871 GCF_054177405.1 Leptonychotes weddellii | reverse complement strand
ACTGCAGGTGGCCGCTCGGAAAGAGGGGCACCTGTGAAGCTGTCAGAGACCACACTTCTAAACCATCAGAAGCACCATGGCCAGCGGCAGGAGGTCAAGTGTCCCTCACGGCTCGCCTGACCTTCTCCTTCGTAAAGACGGCAGGGGCTGTCCAGCCACGTACTGAAGTCCTGCGGAGCTGACAGGCTCAACGTGGTCCAACAAAAACTAAGATAAGGCTCACACTTCCGAGTGACTATTTCTCACAGCTCAGTGGCTGGGAGTGCTTCGTTCGCAGGGGACCACACCCTGATAATAGGCACAGCCCACACCCCATTATCCATCAGGGCTGTTACAGGAAAAGGGCTGAGGCTGAAACACCACGACTGACATCAGAATCTGTGTAATGTTTCTGTAAACCACTCCCGGGATCGGGGGTGGGGTGGGGGGAGGTTTGAGTCTCAGCCAATGCGGCAGGGCTTCTAGAAACACCTGTGACTAACAAGAGTGCTAGCGGTGCTGTGGGTCAACGGCTGGTGCTCTAGAAGCCGTCTGCTGCTGGTCTACCAGGGCGGCCCTAAGACCCCACCCACGGGGGCTCAGTTACAGGAGCACAAAAGGTCTCGGTTCCAAGGTGTGTGTGTGTGTGTGTGTGTGTGTGTGTGTCTGTGTGTGTGTGTGTGTGTGTGTAGCGCTCTCTGGGAAGCCATGGGAAGGGGAGGTGCCCCATACGGCCGCATCTGCCTTCTTAGAATGGTGGATTCTGTCATTTCTGAAATTGTGGAATTTCTTGGTCTTACTGGTTCCTTTTGTAGCAGTCACTTTCATGACAGGTTCAGTAAATGGAAAAGGACCTAGACACCGAGAGATGCTAAAGTATGCTTCGCTGCAA
>NW_028009909.1:0-871 GCF_054177405.1 Leptonychotes weddellii | reverse complement strand
AAAAAAAAAAAAAGCATCTGCCTTCAGCTCAGGTTATGATCTCAGGGTCCTAGGATTGAGCCCTGCATCGGGCTCCCTGCTCAGCAGGGAGCTTGCTTCTCCCTCTCCCTCTGCCCCTCCCAACTGCTCATGCTCTCTCTTTCTCAAGTAAATAAATAAATATCTTTAAAAAAAAAGATAGTGTGGGCTCCACAGTCATACCACTTCTGTTTAACTATGTGACCTTGGGGAAATTATTTAACCTCTCTGTGCCTCCATTTTCTTGTCTGTAAAATGGAAATAGTTCTAATAATCTCACAGAGTTGTAAAGATTAAATAAAGATTAAACATATGGATGGGAGTTTTTTTTTTTATGTTCCAGTAAACATTTATTTACAAAAATAGGCAACAGGATGAACTTGTTCCATGGGCCATGTTTTGCCAATGTTTGCCCTAAGTGTTGGAAGCAATCATATTCCTATTTTATGGGAGTAGTGTCATTGTGATATTCTGGAAATAGTGAGTAGTCCAGTTGTTGAGCAACCAAAATCATAGATACTTAGTTTGACAGTAACGAAAAACTTAACTTTACTTGTCTAAACTGTGTTTTGTTTTGTTTTTATTAACACATAATGTATTATTTGTTTCAGGTGTACAGGTCTGTGATTCATCAGTCTTACACAATTCACAGTGCTCACCATAGCACATATCCTCCCCAGTGTCTATCACCCAGCCACCCCATCCTTCCCACCCCCCTCGACTCCAGCAACCCTCAGTTTGTTTCCTGAGATTAAGAGTCTTTGGGGCACCTGGGTGGCTCAGTCGTTAAGCGTCTGCCTTTGGCTCTGGTCATGGTCCCAGCCCCGCATCGGGCTCCCTGCTCTGCAGGAGG
>NW_028009908.1:0-871 GCF_054177405.1 Leptonychotes weddellii | reverse complement strand
GTACAGGAGACTACCCAACTTAAGAGAAAGGATTTTAAACCTGCCCTGGCTAGTTCTTCCTGTGCTTCCTTTGGTTCTTTGGGCTAGAAGCTGCCTCTCATGCATGCTGAAGTATCTGGAGTAAAATGTCAAATTATCTACAACTTACTTTCAAAAGATTTGGCCAAAAAGAAAATATATCAATCTATCTACCGAGGGAGAGACAAATTTCACAGGTACATTAAAGAGAGAAATTACATGGCTATATAGAGATAGATATTATTCCGATAGATAATCTACAGAGATACAAGCAAATAGATATAGAGATAAAGCAAGTGTGGCTAAGTGTAATAATTGGTGAATCTAGGAAAAGATCCTCTTTACTGAGGTTTGAAATTTTTCAAATTAAAAAGTTGACGAAAAAGTGATAGCAGGCACAAAATGCTAAAGAATGAACATTGTCTTTGAATATGCCATTTAAAGAGGCTTTACCTCCGACCCTGCGCTCTAACACCTGGTGTGACGTCTTTACAGTGAGTAACAACTTCTGTCACCCAACTCCGTCTCTCTGGGAGTTCTTGACTCTTTCTCCTGGCTTAGGGCCCTCATACAGGCACTCTGTGACTAGGCTCAGGTAGGTAAAGGGTTGTGACCTCCTTTCCCTGTGGTAGGTCAGACTTCTGGAAGGCAAAGGCTCATTTTGCCCTGACTCGTAAGCTAATAAGGATGTAACTGGTATTGGCCACCTACCTGCTGAAAGGAGCCGGATGCTCATGAAACCTTACGGTGTTTCAAAGGTAGGCACTCTAGGTTGTAAGAGGCCAAAAGGCCCTCAAAAGACATTAAGGGCACAAAACGGAGAGAAAGATAAAATTACGCTCTCCCTCCCCCC
>NW_028009907.1:0-871 GCF_054177405.1 Leptonychotes weddellii | reverse complement strand
GAACCAGGCAGTGAGGGAGATGGATGAACTGCTCTTTGAAGGAGCAGTCATGGTGCAGCCCCAGCTAACTGTTGCCATGAAGGAATGAGGCCCAGCATGGCCAGACCTCCTGATTTTTTAAGATAAACTCGTATTCTCGTAGGAAATCCCTTGATTTGTAAATGTTTGTGTAAGTTAAAAAAAAAAATTTGTGTGGGTCACACAAAACACATCTGTAGGCCAAGGCAGTCTGTGGGCCACCAGTTGCGACCTCTGATAGATTTTTGTACTCAATAAGCAAAGAATAAAAATATTCTTCAAAAACCCATTGGAATATTTACAAAAATTGAACATGCATTAGACCACAAAGAAACACTCAACAAATTCCAGAAGGCAGAAATTATACAGAACACAGCCTCTGATCCCAACGCAATGAAGTTAAAAATTAGCAACAAAAGGAGTGCCAAAAAAATCTACCCAGTTGGAAAAAAAAAAAAAAAAAATTTAAATCCCTTATATAAATAACTCTTGAGTTAAAGATAAAAGTCAAAGCTCAAATAAAAATTATTCAGAAATGAATAACAATAAGAGCGCTGTTTAAGCCAGAGATAGGTAATGGGAGGAAAGTATATAGAACATTTATTTACTTAGAGCACATCAAAGCCTGAAAATAAAGAACTATTAAGCATTCTTGGGGCGCCTGGGTGGCTCAGTCGTTAAGCGTCTGCCTACGGCTCAGGTCATGATCCCAGGGTCCTGGGATCGAGCCCCGCATCGGGCTCCCTGCTCGCCGGGAAGCCTGCTTCTCCCTCTCCCACTCCCCTGCTTATATTCGCTCTCTCGCTATCTCTCTCTGTCAAAATAAATAAATAAAATCTTTAAAAAAAAAAAA
>NW_028009906.1:0-11818 GCF_054177405.1 Leptonychotes weddellii | reverse complement strand
TGGCCATTTGGATGTCTTCTTTGGAAAAATGTCTGTTCATGTCTTCTGCCCATTTCTTGATTGGATTCTTTGTTCTTTGGGTGTTGAGTTTGATAAGTTCTTTATAGATTTTGGATACTAGCCCTTTATCTGATATGTCATTTGCAAATATCTTCTCCCATTCTGTCGGTTGTCTTTGGTTTTGTTGACTGTTTCTCTTGCTGTGCAAAAGCTTTTTATCTTGATGAAGTCCCAAAAGTTCATTTTTGCCCTTGCTTCCCTTGCCTTTGGCGAGGTTTCTAGGAAGAAGTTGCTGCGGCTGAGATTGAAGAGGTTGCTGCCTGTGTTCTCCTTTAGGATTTTGATGGACTCCTGTCTCACATTGAGGTCTTTCAACTACTTGGAGTCTATTTTTGTGTGTGGTGTAAGGAAATGGTCCAGTTTCATTCTTCTGCATGTGGCTATCCAATTTTCCCAACACCATTTGTTGAAACAGATCAGGAATTCTTAATTTTGATGGTGTCCAATTTATTTTTTTTCCCCTTTATGGATTCTACTTTTGGGGCTGTATCTATAAAACCTTTGCCTAATTCAAGATCATAAATATTTTCACATGTTTTCTTCTAGCAGTTTTAGAATTTTAGGTTTTATATTCAGATTATAATTTATTTTGAGCTAATTTTTGTATAAGGTGTGAGGTTTGGGTTGAGATGTTGAAAAGACTATCCTTTTTAAAATTTAATTACCTTAAATCAATCAGTGTGATACACCATATTAATAAAAGAAAGGATAAGAACCATATGATCAATTGAATAAATGTGCTTGACAAAATACAATATCCATTCATGATAAAAACCCTCAACAAAGTAGGTTTAGAGGGAATATACCTCAACATAATAAAGGCCATATATGAAAAACCCACAGCTAATATCATCCTCAATGGGGAAAAACTGAGAGCTTTTCCTCTACAGTTAGGAACAAGACAAGGATATCCACCCTCACCATTATTATTTAACACAGTACTGGAAATCCTAGCCTCAGCAATCAGACAACAGAAATAAAGAGCATCCAAATCAGCAAAGAAGAAGTAAAACCCTCACTATTACGACATGATACTCCATTTAGAAAACCTGAAAGACTTGACCGAAAAATGCTAGAACTGATAAACAAATTTAGTACGGTCGCAGGATACAAAATAAATGCACAGAAATATGTTGCATTTCTATACACCAATAATGAAGCAGCAGAAAGAGAAATTAAGGAATCAATGCCATTTATAATTGCAGCAAAAACAGCAAGATACCCAGAAATAAACCTAACCAAAGAGGTGAAAGACCTGTACTCTGAAAACTCTAAAACACTGGAGAGAGAAATTCAAGATGACACAAAGAAATGGAAAAACTTTCCATGCTCATGGATTGGAAGAACTAACATTGTTAAAATGGTTATTCTACCCAAAGCAATCTACACATTTAATGCAATCTATCAAAATCCAACAATGTTTTTCACAGAGCTACAACAAACGATCCTAAAATTTGTATGGAACCACAAAAGACTCCAAATAGCCAAAGCAACCTTGAAAAAGAAAAGCAAAGCTGGAGGCATCACAATTCTGGACTTCAAGTTATATTACAAAGCTGCAGTGATCAAGACAGTATGATACTGGCACAAAAATTGACACATAAATCAATGGAACAGAATAGAAAACACAGAAATGAACTCACAATCATATGGTCAGTTAGTCTTTGACAAAGCAGGGAAGAATATGCAATGGAAAAAAGACAGTCTCTTCAGCAAATGGTGTTGGGAAAACTGGACAGCTACATGTAAAAGAATGAAACTGGACCATTCTCCTTCACCATACATAAAAATAAACTCAAAGTGGATTAGAAACCTAAGTGTGAGACAGGAAACCATAAAAATCCTAGAAGAGAGCACAAGGAGTAACCTCTTTGACATGGGCAGTAGTAACTTCTTTCTAGATATGTCTCTCCTGAGACAAGGGAAACAAAAGCTCAAATAAACAGCTCTTGGGACTTCATCAAAATAAAAAGCTTTAGCACAGCAAAGGACACAATCAACAAAACTAAAAGGCCACCTACTGAATGGGAGAAGATATTTGCAAATGACATATCTGATAAAGGGTTAATATGCAAAATATATAAAGAACTTATAAAGCTCAACAGCCATAAAATGAATAATCAAATTAAAAATGAGCAGAAGACATGAAAAGACATTTTTCCGAAGAAGACATACAGATGGGCAACAGACACATGAAAAGATGTTCAGCATCACTGATCATCAGGGAAATACAAATCAAAACTGCACTGAGATATCACCTCACACTTGTGAGAGTGGCTAAACACAACACAAGAAACAAGTGGCAAGGATGTGTAAAAAGAGGAACCTGGTTGCACTGTTGGTGGGAATGCAAACCAGTGCAGCCACTCTGGAAAAAAAGTATGGAAGTTCCTTGAAATGTTAGAAATAGAACCAGCCTATGATCCAACAATTGTGCTATTTACCCAAAGAATACCAAAAAACAAAAACAAAAACACTAATTCAAAGGGATACATGCACCCTTATGTTTACAGCAGCATTATCTACAATAGCCAAATTATGGAAAGAGACCAAATGTCAATCGACTAATGAGTGGATAAAGAGGATGAGGTAGGTATATAATGGAATATTACTCAGAAAGAAATCTTGCCATTTGCAATGACATGGCTGGAGCTAGAGAGTATTGTGCTAAGTGAAATGTCAGGAGGAGAAAGACAAATAGCATATGATTTTACTCATATGCAGAATTTAAGAAACAAAAGAAATGAGCAAAGGAAAGAAAAAAGAGACAGAGAGGCAAACCAAGAAATAGACTAATAACTGTGGAGAGCAAACTTGATGGTTGCCAGAGGGGAGGTGGGTGGGGTGGAATGGGTTAAATAGGCATTGTGGATTATGGAGTGCACTTGCTGTGGTGAGCATTGGGTATTGTATGGAAGTGTTGAATCACTGTATTGTACACCTGAAACTAATATTATACTGTATGTTAAACTAACTAGATTATTATTATTTTTAAAGATTTTATTTATTTGACAGAGAGAGCACAAGCAGGGGGAGTGGGAGGCAGAAGCAGAGGGAGTGGGAGAAGCAGGCTCCCCACTAAGCAGAGAGCCAGACATGGGGCTCAATCCCAGGACCCTGAGATCACGACCTGAACCGAAGGCAGACGCTTAACTGACTGAGCCACCCGGGCACCTCTAAACTAACTAGAATTTAAATAAAAACTTAAAAACAAACAAGCAAACAAACAAAATTTGATTGCCTTTGCATTTTTGTTGAAAATCAATTGACCAAAAGTATGTGGGTATGTTTCTGGCTTTCTCTTCTGGTCCATTTATCTACATGATTATTAATTAACTATTTCAGTATTATCTTGACTACTGTAGTTTAAGTAGATTTAGAAATCAGGTAGTGTGAGTGCTCCAAATTTGTTCTTTTATCTGTGTTTATTTATCTATTTTTGGGTATAGTAGTGTCTTTTTCTTTTCATACAATTTTAAAATAAATTATTTTATTTTTCTAAAAAATACTCCTGGAATTCTTATTGCAATTGCATATTGAATATGTGGGACAGTTTTAGGTGAATTAATATCTTAGCAATATTGACTTTTCCAGTCCATGAATATGGTATATATCTCCATGAATTTTTGTTTAATCACGATTTTGCCCTTTTTAGCCTACAGGCTCTACACATATTTTATAATAATCATAGCTAAGCATTTCATATTTTTATTGCTATTGTAAAAGATATGTTTTCAAATCACAATTTCCAACTTTTCATTCATAGTATGTAGAAATGTTGATTTTTTTATACTGATTTTTATCCTGTGGTCTGCCAACTCACAGATTTGTTCTAGTGTCTTTTTTTTTTTTTTTTTTGGTAGATGCTTTGGAATTTTGTATATAAACAGTCATAATGTGTGGGAAAAGAGACAATTTTATCTTTTTTTTCCCCATTCTGTACACCTTTTGTACTTTGCCTTGTTACATTGTCTAGAACCTCTAGTACTATGCTGAGTAGAAGTGAGAAGAGCAGATATCTTTGCCTAACTCCTGATCTTGGGAGGGAAGTATTTGATCTTTCACTGTTCATTTGATGCCAGCTGTTAAGTTTTTTTATTGTTATTATTATAGTTTCCACTCATTTTTGGGGGGAGGGGTTCCTCAAAGAGTTGAAAATAGAGATACCATATGACCCAGCAATTGCACTACTGGGTATTTACAGCTGTTCAGATTTTTTTATAGTTGCCCACTATCATATAAGTTCCTTTCTTTTCCTAGTTTTTATAATAAATTTTGAGGAGCATGATAGAAATAGCCTAGATTACCTTTAATAGACTATTAGCAGAGATATAAACCTTGACTCCTTTGCTAGTGAAGACTCAGAGGGAAATAAGGAGCATTGTAGAGAAAAACAATATTAAGAATACTTAAATTATCATGAATAGATTTTTGGTAGAAATATGGACACTCAAGGTGCTGTTGGTGAGACTTCAAAAGCAATCAGAAACACGGCATTGGAAACTAGAAGAAAGATAATTTTTGTTATGTAGGGGCAAAAATCTTCGTTAAACAGTATTCTATAGCTAAGTAGAAAGCAGAAGTTGAAAACAATGAACTTTGACATTTAGTTTAGATTTCCAAGCAAAGTGTTGAAAGTGTGGCCTATTTTCTTTCTTATTGCTTATAATAAAACATGAGATGAAAGAGACGAATTGATGGAACAATGGTTAAGCATAAAGAAACCAAGACGACGATTTTGGAAATTCTCAGCCTCTCTAGATTGCCAAAGATGATAAAATTGGGAAATTTGCTACCAGGAAAGCTTGCTCTGGATAGAAAGCCAAGAGTGTGGCTGGTGTTTTTTCTTTTGCTAGTGCCTCAGAAAGAACAAAAGGGCACTGTAGCCTTCCGTCACACAGAGAGCCCCTTGAAGAGATTAGGCATGTGGTCATGGATCACTTTAGCCTCTCTGCAGAAGCCAAAAATAGAGATGTGATTACCTAGAAAGATCTCAGGTGGAGCCTCTTATCTAATGAAGTGAGTTCTTGCCACACACACAGGAGATACACAAGGTTTTGAGAATTTTATCCCAGCAGAAACACTGCCATGTGGTCCGAAAGAGATAGCAGAGAAGGTAAAAGAAAGAGGACTGTCAGACACCCAACATTCTATAGGCAGGAAATAGGCTGATAAAACTACTGAGCTGCAGGGGCACCTGGGTGGCTCAGTCAGCTGAGTGTCCAACTCTTGATTTCAGCTCAGGTCCTGATCTCAGGGTCTTGGGCTTGAGCTCTGTGTCCAGCTCCATGCTCAGTGTGGAGTCTGTTTGAAATTCTCTCTCTCCCTCTCCCCCTCCCCTTGTGCTGGCGCTCTCTCTCTCTCTCTCTCAAATAAATAAATAAAATCTTAAAACAAACAAACAAACACAAAACAGAACCACTGAGCTGCAAACAGGTGAAGCCACAGACTGTAGAAAATTAGTCCCAGGTCTGGAAAACTATTGTTGTTTGCCCAGCTGCATTTCAAAATTACTTGGGACTGGTCATACTTTTTTCCTTCAGTGTTCTTTTTTGAATGAGAATGTCTTTAACTGTGATCCTATGTCCATCTCAGACTTTCACTTTGGGAACATATGACTTATTTCTAGAGTTACACAGGGTTCCAGATGGCAAGGAAATGTGTCTCAGGATGGATTTTTACCCAGAGCCTCACCCATCCTTGATTTAAATAATTTACATGATGGAATTGGGGACTTTTGAGCTGCTGAGATGTAGATGATATTTGGGACATGGGGGTGATGCTGTAATGGGTTGAAATGTTTGGGGATGTTGGAATGGGATGAATGTATTTTGCATGTGGGATGGGCATAAATTTGGGAGGATCAAAGGGAGGATTGTGCTAGGCAGAATAATGGGCTCCCGAAGATGTTTATGTTCTAACTGGTGAACCTGTGAGTAGTTGACTTTACAAGTAAATTGTTTTTACTCACAACACTTCTGACACCAAATGCATGGGAGTTTTTTTTTTTTTGTCTTGTTTTTGTTTTTCCCACACCAATAACTAATTCTCAAATTCTCAAAACACCAACCAGGTATCCTACAATTCAATTTAATTCTGGCACTAAATACCTGGACTTCATGTCAGATCCCACAAGTTTAAGGGCTCAGTCTCACAAGATCACTGTCACTTCAGACACCAGTCATGAGTATTAGGTACTGCCCTTTTGTCTGACCTTGCTGCAATATTAGAGGTTCCCAAAACACCCCTCTTTTCTTCAGATTTGATAATTTGTTAGAATGGCACACAGAAACCCGAAACTCTCTTCACTTATGTTTATCAGCTTATTATAAAAGATAAAACTCAGCAACAGCCAAATGAAAGGGATGCATAGAGAAAGAAGCATAGATTTTTCCAGGCTCCCAAGGGCATGCCACCCTCTCAGGACCTCAGGACGTTCATCAGCTTGGAAGCAATCTGAACCCTGTTGTTTGGGGTTTTTATGGGGCTTCTATTACACAAGCATGATCATTGGTGATTCACCTGATTTCTAGCCCCTCGTCTCTCCTTGAAGGTTTGGGGGTGGAGCTGAAAAACCTTCTAGCCTATGATGGGTCATTTCACATGTCAACTTGATTGGTCTAAGGGATACCCAGATAGCTGGTAAAACATTATTTCTGGGTGTTTCTGGAAGAGATAAGCATTTCATTCAGTAGAGTACAGACCTATTGCTAGCAATGTGAGTGGGCATCATCCAATCCACTGAGGGCCAAAATAGAGCAAAAAGGTTAAGGAGGGGTGAATTCCCTCTTTCTCCAGCTGGAATGTCCATCTTTTCCTGACCTGGGACCTTGAAGATCCTAGTTCTCAGGCCTTTGTACTCAGACTAAATTGTACCACCAACTTTTTTGGTTCTCCAGACTGCAGATGGCAAACTGTGGGACTTCTCAGCCTCTGTAACTGTGTGAGCCAATTCCTATAATAAATCTCCCTTTATATACAGATCTTCCTAACTTGCTATGGGGTTATGTCCCAATAACTCATCTTAAGTTGAAAATACAGTAAGTTGAAAATGCATTTAAAACACTTCACCTACTAAACATTATCGTTTAACCTAGCCTACTTTAAATGTGCTCAGAACACTTACATGAGCCTACAGTTGAGCAAAATCCTCTAATACAAAGCCTATTTTAACAAAGTGTTGAATATCTCATATAATTTATTGAGCACTGTACTAAAAGTGAGAAACTGAATTGCTGTCAGTATATTGGTTGTTTACTTTCGTTATTGGTTGTTTACCTTCGTGATTGCTTGGCTAACTGGGAACTGTGGCTTGATGCTGCTACCCAAGATCATGAGAAGGTATTGTACCACATATTGCTAGCCTTTGAAAAAATAAAAATTCAAAATTTGAAGTATGGTCTTTACATAATGTGTGTTGGTTTTGCATCATCATAAAGTGAACAAATTGTAAGTCAGGAGATGGTTGCATATCATATATATATATATATATATGTTGGCTCTATGTTTCTGGAGAACTCTGATTACACATGCCTCAGTCTTTCTGGGGACCAGCCCCTATCCTGAAGCTCTCTAGGGGCCTCAGGCTACCAATCATCTCATTAGAATAAAACCACAATCTTATAACTCTAAATATTCCAAGGGTTTTAGGAACTATGTGCCAAGAACTGGGGGCAAAGACCAAATAATTATTTTATTTTATTTTTTATTTTCATACTATGACAAAAGGGAATTTGCAGATGTGAGCAAGTGAGGGATCTTGAGACAGGGAAAATTATTCTGGATTATCTGGGTGGGCCCAACGTAATCATATGGGTTTTTACCAGGGACCCAGGGAGTCAAAGAAGCAGAGGTTGGAAAGATGTCAGAATGAGGTATGAGCCAAATGATGTGGGTAGTGTCTAGAAGTTAAAAAGGCAAGAGTGAGTGTTTTCTTCCAGAGCCCTCCAATCTAGTCTGTCCTTTGCAAACCATCCCCGGGACTTGGCAAATCATGTTTTTCACATTCCCTTTCACTGACTTGGGTCTTGATTTGGAGTGAACCAGGCCCAGGATCGCTATGTTTATCACAAATTCAATTTGAGTATCAGCAGAATAAATAAATATTCTTATAACCATATCTTATCTGTGGGATTAAGTCATCCTGAACATTAGCTTATAATTTAATTAAGTCTGGATTTGTCTGATTTATCTTGTCACTGGAAATTAGACTTCTAGTCAACTCCCTAGTGGCTTTGGTGGTCAATGACTCATTGAGTTGACATAGGAAATCCTTGTTTCCCTTTCCTGTTTCACACTTGAATCATTTTGCACTGATCTACGATAAAGTGAAAAACTTTTAATAGAGCCTTAAAAGCTTGCAGGATCTAGGTCCTGCCTGGCTCTTCAACCTCATCTGGCTTCACTTTCTTTGTGGATTTTTATGTACCAACCACACTGCCCCTCTTTCTTTTCTTCTCATGTGCTAGGACCTCTCAACATGTAGTTTTCCCTGGCTGGAATATCTTCTCTTCATTATTTTTCCTGGTTTACTCCTTTACCTTTCAATTTTCTGAGGAAAGCTTTCCATTATTGTTCAAACATCAGACCTTCTAGTTATATTCTCTATTTGCACCCCATGCTTTTCTTTTGAGGCATTGATTCTAATTGTAATCAATCAATTATTTTATTTTATTGCTCTCATCCTCCATTTGATAAAAATAAACACTGTGTCTTCGTCTTTTATTTTCAACAATTAACAAAGTACGAGGCACCTAGAAGCATTCAATAAATATAGGTCATATATCCTTTTTTTGTGTCCTGTATCTCTGAATTTAAAACTGGTGTGAGCCCAATCTAAGCAATGACACTTATAACTAAAGGATTGTGCCTTAGATTTCTTTTTATCTCAAGGCTTCAAATTCCTCTGTTAATTATTGCATCATGATATCCCATTATGCTAACCACTAAGCAATGCTCTCTTTTTATAATTATTATTTGAAATGATAGAAGAAAATTGAAATAGAGGCAAAAAAAATCTTTGAAAGCTCTGTGGGGAATGATCAAGCTCATACAGGTTTAAAATATACTTAAGTCATTCTTTGCTTCAGTGGTAATTATTTTATTTTCTATATTTACCTAATGAATATACTTTTTTTTCTACACAAAAGACTATTCTACACATACAAAATCATTTATTTCAGCAATAGATTGAAATGAGCACATCTCTTAATTCCCCCTATGTAGGCAATTTTGTCATTACCTAATTATCTCTGGGTTAATAGAAATGGACTTTTATACCTTCTGTTATAATATCTTACATATGTACCATGTTTTCTCTATACCAAAAGTGTTATTTTATTTTATTTTTTAAAGTTTATATTTAAATTCCAGTTAATTAACATACAGTGTAATATTGGTCTCAGGTGTACAATATAGTGATTCAGTACTTCCATACAACACCCAGTGCTCTTCACAACAGGTGCACTCCTTCATCCCCATTACCTATTTCTCCCATCACCCCCCACCCACCTCCCCGCTGGTAACCATCAGTGTGTTCTCTGTAGTCAAGATCCAAAAGTGTATTTTAAGTAGTTATTTTTTTTCCTCATTAAAATCTTGGTTTTTAGAGCTATGGTAAACATTTGAAACTAAGTTGAAAAAACCTTGAGATTAGCCAATTTTAATATCAAATCAATTTAATTAGATTATATCTTTTGTGATAGTATGAGGAGCCCTCAGAAGCTGTTTGGTACAGGAAAATCAGCAAATTAGTGAATGATATCATTAAAAAAGCTTTCTGAAAGAATGTCTTACTTAAGCTGATGCCAATTTTGACTGTGATGAAAGTAAACTTCCCTTGCCAACTGTTTCATTACTTAACTTGCCTCATAATTAAAATGTATTTTCTTATACTTAATCTACTCTTTCTCTACCACATATTCACTTATTTTTATTTCTGTTATTTAATCTAATAATCATAGTTGCTATCTTTTCTCTGTTCTAGACATTAATGGTAGTTTGGGGAAATTTTTATCATAATAACATCACTGTTCTCCATCTAGTGGAAATTACTCTGGGTTTCCTTCTTGTCTTGAAATACAGCCACGTAGTTTATCTCATTTCATTTCATACACAGCTTGCAAAGACAGATTGCATTTTTAATGATTTATGTATATTCATATTGCAATTTTCTTCTGATACTCAAGATATAATTTATGGCTCTGATTGAAGGGCACCTTCTAGTTAGTTATGCCTCAGGTGAAATAATGTAGATGCTCGCTAATTTTCCATTGAGTTGAGATACCGTCTGATACTTAAATAGAAGGGTCTGAATTCAAATACCTTACTTATTTTTTAAAACTAAGTTTAGTTTATCATATAAATGTATATCTTTAATAATTTGGCCCTTCAGATGAAACCAAATCAAAGGAAGCAAACTGGAATGGGAGAAGAAGAAGTAAAATATCTAGCATTTATACCTCTGACATTCTTCTCAAGTGTGAGAAAATCTCATAGGAGTTTGAAGGAGACTTTTTTTTTTAATTAATGCCTACACTTGATTTATGGTTCTAACAAGCTCAAGGAATTCTCCCACATGGCAGCGGTATGCAGTGTGGTTTTTAAAACTCCAAGTGAAAAACCACAAAACCCTGGAAAATATGACTCTGGATTTTAATAGAATCACACTTGAGGATATTCATTCATGAAATTTGTACTAATTCCTACACAAATTATTTTCCAGGGATATTGATTGGTGGTATGTTCCTTTTCTAATCACTGCTGATCACACCATTAATACATAAATGATCTTCCATCAAGTTATAATCAATTGGCGCCAACTAGCGTCTAGCCATACATACCAAACAATGAATGGATAACCTGCAAAAATTAATAATTCCTAAATGACTTTTATATACCAATTCTATTCATTTCGCCAGCAATCAGAATGTGTTTTTCCTTTTTTTTTTTTTCTACCTGATATATAAAATTGTGGGTTTACTTCTTAAATAAACTGCTAGCAGTGCTTCCCAAAAGCACTGATTTGGGAAGGATTAAGAATTATCTTTCGGCTTTGCCTGATATCTCCACTCTTCTGCTGCTGATTGAAACCAAAAGGAAAAGAACAGAGTCCCTTCCCTTGGAGCTGGAGGGTGCCATCTTGTTTTTCCTTACCTAGCTCTTTGCCTACCTGTGCAAAGGGGCTACCAAGCAGCCCCTGGTGAACTCACCAAAGTCTGTGCACTCATTTCTTCATCTGCTGGGCTTGATTCAGCTTCAATTTTGTGACAGGATCTGAACCAAAAGTATAAATAGCTTTTGAGGGGTTAGAATTTTTATTTCAACATTAATTTGAATTTTAAATTTAATATATAAGAAGGTAAATTTCAAAATTTTGAAAGCAAAATTGTTTCTAATTATTGAGGTTTGTAAAACATTGAAATTTATTTTTATACATAGAAGTGAGAAGGACTTTTATTTTACATATTCTGCTCTACGCTCAAATATTTCAATGCAGGGTGCAGGTCTTCCTGAATTTCTCTTTAATCTGGTCTGGGGTTGAAAAATATTCAAGGGGAGGGGCGCCTGGGTGGCTCAGTTGGTTGAGCGACTGCCTTCGGCTCAGGTCATGATCCTGGAGTCCCGGGATCGAGTCCCGCATCGGGCTCCCTGCTCGGCAGGGAGTCTGCTTCTCCCTCTGACCCTCCTCCCTCTCATGCTCTCTGTCTCTCATTCTCTCTCTCTCAAATAAATAAATAAAATCTTTAAAAAAAAAAAA